>NC_081405.1:558698544-558998544 GCF_030272615.1 Cryptomeria japonica
TTCCACATCTGCTCTGCTAATTAAAAACACATTCGAGAATAATATTGCTATAGGTTTCCTTGTTTGTCACAGTAATACACCCGTGGTTCAATTTGAAACCCTATTCCTCCTATTCAATATACACACAAAAATCCATCAGTCAATTTTTTTAGGAGAGGATACATGATAAAAATCAAAGAGGAAGTTGCAGACAAGAAATAAATTCATTTACTTCTATAGAAGTGTAGACACAGTTGCAGTGGGGTATGGAGGGAGGGAGGGAGGGAGGGAGAGAAGAAGAGAAAGAGGGATGGGGTATGGAGGAGAGAGAGAGAGAGAGAGAGAGAGAGAGAGAGAGAGAGAGAGAGAGAGACCTTGTATGTGTTTGAGAGGGGGAGACAATACACTTACATGTGTATATATATGTTTAATATATTATATATATACATATATTATATGTATATAAATATATTATATATACAATGTCATATTATACACATATTATATATTACATATATTATATGTATATACACATTATATAGAATATCATATTATACAATAGCGCGTACACGCTGTTTATAGTAAAGGTAGCGCGTACGCGCTATTTATAGGGAAACAAGCGCGTACGCGCTGCTTACACTATAAGTACCTCGTACGCGCTTTTTAAACCATAAGTATCTCGTACGTGCTTTTGACTGTTTAGGCTTGGAAATAGGCCTGGATGACAAAGCTACTGATTGGAAGTTTGATTTCCCTCCATTTCTCTCATTTTTGACGTGTTTTATTTTATCAACTTGGTTTATCGACTTTGTCATCATCTGGTTTACACTTCATAAAGTGGGTATTTCTAAAATTGCCACCATATTTTCACCCATCTTCTGAGCTTTCTAAGATATAATCTGTTTTCAATTTGAACAACAATAACATATTATTATTGAATTTCTTTTACTAGTGTCTCCATAGTTCTCATAGACATAGGTGCACCATTTTTTGAATAACTTTTGATATACTTATCCAAATTTAAAAAACTTTATATATTACTGTAGTGCACTTGATTCTTTACAATTAAAATAAAATAAAATTGTATTTTCGATTTGTTTAGTGCAACTTATGCTTCACGCACGAACATGTACCTAATTTTTAGGATGTGCTCGATTGGAAAAATCATTAAAAAAAATACTCAACGAAAAATTACAAAACAATACACATCTTCTAGTGCTCACTCTTAACTATCTTTCTGCCAAAGGATTTGTCAAAATACTAAATCTAACTATGACTTTTTTTATGCGCACGTCAGACACTATGTTATGTTTTTCAAAAAAAATCAGGGTCAGTTTTTCATGCGCGAAGGATTTGACCCTTTTAATCTTATCGAATTTTGAAAATTTTTAGTAGTTTGGAAACTAGATTCAGAGTACTACAATATTTGTTCTTTGATTATCTTCATATCTTGAGTGGATGACTTTCAAATTTTGCCTCCAAGTTCAGGTTCACCTGATTTCAGAAAAAATGTGTCCACTTATACCCCCCTTTTTGACCACCATCTTTGTGCACTTACCCCTATCACAACATAGAGCCCGCAAGATCAAATGATTAAGTTGTTGGAAGTGGATTCACTCTGAGAGGAGGGGGTGAATCAGAGTGAGTGGAATTCAATCCCAAATTGAACAAATAAAAAAAACTGAGCAACTTTGTGACAACTTGCAATCAATGAGTATTAAAAACAATTCCTAGAGGTTCAAACAAGACTTTATTAAAGCATATGAAGTTGATTATTCAATATGAATTTTGAATAACCTTTGTAATTATTATAATCATAACAGACTGTTGCGAATGGAAATATAACTTGAACAGTTTAAGTAATGCAGAAAATAAGCAAGATAAAATTTGTGAACAACAAACCATATACATAACTTAGGTATCAGAGCATTAACCTTAATGAAACAAATCACTAGTACATTCGGAGCTGATTTCCGACGGCCGTTTGTCGAATTTTCGATGAATTTTCGTCGGAGTGTAGACAAAATCCACCATCGAAAACTCGGCGTCGGATTGGTCGACGATGCCATGCTCGTCGGAAATTCGACAATCCAATGGACTTTGTTGACGGTCAAAGAAGTCGCTGGTTGAAAGCTTGGTATTCGTCGTAATTCCAACGATGACCATTTTTATAAAAAAAGGTAATAATTATCATCGATATAAAAAAAATAATACCTGAGAAAAGCCCTTTTGGTTTCTAATTTGGCGTTACTGTACTATTCACTTAAGCGATGGGTCCATTTATCATAAAAATGTTCTCCCCTTGTCATTTACCTAGGTGGTCCCTTTAAATATTTTATTCTTGTTCGCTTTTAATTTGCCTTTTCTAATGTCCGTCGGGCCTTATAAGTATCATGCAATTTTCTGTTGATTTGACGGCCCGCGTTGATTCGTGACCAAAAAGTGCTCAAAACTTAGTTTCCACAAAGTAGCAAAAGGCAAAGGTGGACTCGGCATATAGGTTTGGACCAAAGCTAAACACCAATCAAGTTTCATCTGATCGGACGAACAACGTGGTTTTGTGAGATCAAGCTGAACATGTTTTAACCTTCGCGAAGTGGCGAAAGGGTTTGGCGGGTCCCAGAGATAAGCGGTCTTCTTTGGTTAAAGAATGATCGGGTTGGAAAAAGATCGATGGCTTCTCGTTGTTTCATGGCCGGGAGATGAACGAGCTATACCTTCAGTTAAATAGCGAAAAGGTGGAGGGTCCCGCTAAGAGTGGTAGTAAATGTGGTAACCCCAGTTGGCGATGACATGGTGGTGACAAGGCACTGAGTTGGCGATATGCAGTGGGTCTGGGCAAGGTTGTCATAAAAAGAGTAAACAATGAGCAAGTTCTTGAGATCTAACGGCTCACGTGAATTCGTGAAGATAAGATGCTAGCAAGTTAGTCATTGCAAAGTAGCGAAAAGGCCGATGGGCCCAAGGGATAGGTATGGCATGAAGTTAAAAGCAGATCAGGTCTATTTTGATCTAACGGTTCTTGTGGTTTTGTGGCTGCAAACCAAATGAAGAATAATATTCGCGAAGTCGCGAAAGACTGGTGGAAATCACACGGAGGAGTGACGTGGCATAATAGCTGCCGCTTTTTGTAGAGCTTGGAAAAAGATCAATGGCTTCTCGTTGTTTCATGGCCGGGAGATGCACGAGCTATACCTTCAGCGAAATAGAGAAAAGGTGGAGGGTCCCGCTAAGAGTGGTAGAAAATGTGGTAACCCCAGTTGGCGATGACATGGCGGTGACAAGGCACTGAGTTGGCGGTATGCAGTGGGTCCGAGCAAGGTTGTCATAAAAAGAGTAAACAACGAGCAAGTTCTTGAGATCTAACGGCTCGCGTGAATTTGCGAAGATAAGATGCTAGCAAGTTAGTCATTGTGAAGTAGTGAAAAGGCCGATGGGCCCAAGGGAAAGGCATGGTATGAAGTTAAAAGCAGCTTAGGTCTATTTTGATCTAACGGTTCTCGTGGTTTTGTGGCTGCAAGCCAAACGAAGAATAATGTTCACGAAGCCATGAAAGACAGGTGGAAATCACACGGAGGAGTGACGTGACACGTGGTTTAAAAAAGTGGTTGAGGGCCTGCCTAGGTGTAACCGGCAGTTATGTGGGAATAGTAAAAGGGAACACGTGGTGGATTAAGGGTGGAACCAAAAGGAGTTTCCAGGGCTAATGGACGACTGCCATGTGGTGTTTATTAACCGGATAACAAGTGGGGTAAGTAATTCCTAGATAAAGGGCCCACTTAAAAGGCATTCATCTCAAGATTGATCCAACGCTTCTCGTTGTTTCGTGACCTGAAGATGCCCGCAGCTTAACCTCAGCGAAATGGCGAAAACTGTTAGCCGTCAAGATGAGGTGTGGTTAGTTAAAAGGATTGACAGTCCCAGTTGGAGTTAAAGGCTGGGTGATTTGAGTTTGATCTAACGCTTGGCATGGCCTCGTGAAGGAAAAGTGCACGACTGTTAAACTCCGCGAACTGGTGAAAAGGAGGTAGGGCCCGACACTAAAGCAAAGAGATTAAACAGAGATAAAGGTGATTTAAGTTCTCGAGATCCAACGGCCAATGTTGTTTCGCGAAAGAAAAGAGCACGGGTTTTATGTTCTATGAAGTAACGAAAGAGCGAAACAGAGGAAAGACTTAGAGAAATTATGACCCGTTGGAGCCAATTTTGAATTCGATTTGGCAAATTTAATTCTGCAAAGAAAGCTGAAGCATGCAGAGTTAATTTCTAAAAACTTAAATGCCAACTTGCCCTTTTTAGTTCGCATCAACTTGATTGCTAAGTATTGTTTCATCGAAGTTTGTTGCAGAGCGATTTTCTTTAGGCCAATAATCAGGTTTCTTGTGCTTTTCTTGATAACTCTTGGTTTGTTCTCAAATACTACTGTGTGAATTACTTCATTAGAGGTCTGTGCTAGCTTCTAGTGGTATAATTGTTTGACCAGAATGGCACCTAGAAGAGAATTTACAGGGAAAGTGAATTACTAGGATCGAAATATCTATGATGATTTTTTAGAGCAATTAACCATGTCCACCAATGCTTGGGCTAAGGCCAAAGAGATAGTACCTAAGAACCCTTGTCTAAAAATTGGAGATGGCCTTTATGATAAGGGTAATTGGTTGAGGGACCCTGAAATAGGATTGTCAGGCTTAGGACTCTTCAAAGTCGATTTTGGGCAGAGGAATTCCCCAGCTCCTTTGAATGTCATATGGGAGCAGGATGTAGGAAAGCTGGTGGTCCCGGGTGTTTTTATGGATGTAGATTTGTTAGCCCTGATTGCACAGAATTATGACTCTGTGGCAAGATGCATCAGGAACATAAAGAGATCAGTCTTGATTGAGATAAATGAAGATGAATTCATGAAAGTGTTTAAACTCAGTGAGTCCAATTTGTTAGAACCTATTGACTTTGAGTCGTTAGCCCAGGTTTACAACACACAAAGGGATCATCTTAGAAGTGGCCCATTGAAAGAATTCTTTGTAAAGATAGGGGGGTTAATAGTTGTAGGCCCCAACACAATGGAACCATTCTCTCTCAACCTATTCACTTTGAGAGCTAAGGGTATGTATTGGGCATTATGCCAGATTTTTGGAGAGGATGATGAAAAGAATATGCCAACCCATTATATGTTAATGATTGCACAAATTCTAAACCCCTCCCTAGAAATAACATTTGATTATGCCTCATACGTTGCTGATGCAATTCATAAAGGGCTAGTAGGAATAAAAAATGGTAAGGTGGATAGGCCATTTGGATGGTAATCCATGTTAATGCATATGTTTCTGTTCAAAGGGGCTGATTATTTTGGAAAGGAGATGGACCTGATTAAGGTCAAGGATAAAGAGGAGATGCCAGTGCAATTGTGGACTACTGTTCTATCTTGGGATAGAGAAGATGCAAGTTATTTAAAGTTTGATAGATGGTTTGCATCTAAAATTAGGATTCTTCTATGCAGAGAAAACCCTAGAATTCCTAAGGCTCTTTTGGAGTTTCTCAGACCAAAGGAGTTTGCAGAGGATATCAAGATTCTTCACAATTAGGGAGACATATATTTGTACCCTGTGTCTACTATTTTTAGAGTGTTTGGATTTAGAGGCACCCCCTTTTTACTACCCTATCAGGTCCCATTGAAGATAGGGATTGTAGAAGTCCTGAGACAAATTGGGGGAGTACAAGAAGTAGAGCTAACCAATAGAGGTAAAGGGACTATTTTCCCAACTATTACCATGGCTCACCATTTTGTGATCACTAAGGGTGGATGGAGATTTTTTGAAGAATTCTTTAAGCCATATAGGCTGTCTACTGCAGTGTCAAGATGTGCAGACCCCGAGGATTTTTTCAATGGCATGTTCAAAAAAAGAGTAGTGTGTAGAGGTAGGCCACATCAATTTTAGTTCCCAAAAGATCTGATTAGAAATGAATTCAGCTTAGATGAGCAAGAACTAAGGAAGGAGAAGTGGTTGGCATATAAGAAAGCCCTTGATTTTATCCATCAATTTGACACTGGTTATGACCCCCTTTCTAGCTTCGATCCATTTGAGGAGAAAATAAAATTCCCGATTCTTTGTTTTGAAGATCTCATGCAGACCTTAAAAGAAAAGAGGGAGGCCATAATGCAAAATGAGCTTGATAAGGCTAAGATGGTATTGGCTAAGCCTGCCTTTTCTAGAGATATCCCACGTGGTGACTATGTAATGCACAAAAGGTCAAAGTACACTGTGATAATGCTAGTGACAGGTGAGCCTTTCACTTCAAAAGGGAAGAGGAAAATTGAAGATGTCATTGACATCTAGGATTCCCCTAAGAAGAAGAGAGTGGGAAAGGAAATTGAAACTGATGAGCCTCAATATTCTCCATCTCAGTCTCCTATCCACATTGGAGATGAACAAGCTGTGGATGAACAATTATTGTAGCTAGGGAGTCACGGCGAGATTGCCTATACCTATGAGGAGACCCAAGAAGGGATGCCCGAAGAGCCACCTAATGCTGAAATGGATTTGACTGATGGTGAGTTAAAGGGCCAAGAAATGGACCTTACTATTAAGCAAGCTAGTGAAGAATTCCTAGCTGACAGTAATTTTGTCACATTGGGAGCTTTTATACAGTTTCTATGGAAGAAAAATATTGATAAATTCAAGACTAGATGTGAATAGAGGAAAAGTGAACAACCTCTTAAAATTACAACTCAGGTAGAAGAAGAGGTTAAGCAAGAAATGATGGAGGAGTTCAAAGCAATCACCCTTGAGAAAGGAAGAGAAATGGTACCAAAGGCTGGTGTCTTTATTCTCCCTGAATGGGATATAGCTGATGCCTTAGTGCTTGATGCAGTGAGGAAAGAAACAAAGCCTATGGAAGGAGTGACATTCAGCAAAGATAATGCTGCTCTTGTCATGTGGTCTTTAAAGAAGGATGAAAACAAAAGAAGGAAGGATGCATCAGATTCTAGCCTCTTAGGAGGCATGATAGTTAAAAGAGTCCAAGACACAGGGTAGTGGAAGCTGCAAGCACAGTCCTAAAGACTGCAAAATTCAGTATTGCAGTGGTAGAGAAAGAGGCACAAGAAAAGGCTAATCTCCAATTGAAGCTGGAGACTATTTTAAAAGCTTACAATGATGCTAAAGAAGGAATAGCCAATAGAGACAGCATAATGGCTAGACTCCAGAGTCAACTGGCAGGTCAATATCATCTCGGTGAATCTTCTACACTCATGATAGCCTCCTCTCCAACAAGACCCCCTCCTACTAGTCCCATCATTGAATATCCCCCTTCTCCTATGCCTTCTAGTTCCCAATTACTTGAAAATGTCCAACATGAGTTGGAAAAATTGAAACAAGCTCAGACATTGTATGCAAACAAATATGAGGAGAAGGTGAAAGCCACCATCTTGAAGTTTGCTGACTCAATCAAAACCTCCAATATATACATAAATATGAAGAGGATTCTTGATATTTTGATCAAATTGAGAGAAGAAGAAGCCACTTTGGAACCAATCTTGAATAAGTGGGTGCCTAGAGGTAAAGAGTTAGAGCTCATGTGTTCTTCCAATGCAGATGCAGAAGAGAATAACAATCTAAGGTCCACATGTGAGTTTATAAAAGAGATGAATATTCTTTCAGTGGAAGGAGCAGGTATAAAAAGAAAAGCCCAACTTTATAGGAAAGAATATGCAAATCATAAATTTGAAATGTTTCCAGGAGGTTTCATTGGTCCTGTCCAGCTAAAGGAAGAGAAGACTTGGTTAAAGGAGGTGGACCACAATTTGTCCCTAAGGATCAATCAGATTATTAGTACTGATGACACATCCTTATTTGTCCAAACAATCGAGGAAATTGAAAAAGTTAAAACCTCATTATGGTTTCATGGAAACATAGATTGGGCATGTACGAGTCACTTGGAAGTGGCTAGAAGATATGAAACAGAAGATTGCTAGTTTTACTTGGCCTACTGATGATGTGTATTAGGAGTGGAAAGATAAGTATATGGGAAAGAAAGAAGATGCTTGGGAGTAGTGACAGGAGGTTGCAATAGAACAACAAGCAGAGGAAGCCGCAAATGCTGAAAAGGACTTATAACCGCTTCTTGAAAATGACCGGTTGTTTGCAACAAACTTTCTTTTGAAGGGTCCAAAGCTTGTATGCATCCATACTATTATAAATGGATACCAAGACTCCTAAAAAAATGATCACAAGTAATTGTAAGAAAACGCTGCAGAAATTTATCTGAGCTTTTTCCTAGTCTTATGGAGAATACTCTGAGTTTTGTAATATTTTCTCCAAATTAATATTAATATATAGACTAGAAATAGTGTATATACATAAATGTGCATAGCAGTCATAGGGAAACTCATGTCAAATGTGCAACTCAATACAATAAATAATCTTAGTTTGTAGCCCTATAGCATCATAATGCAGTCCTTGACCAAGTATGCATACAAGAAACATCTAGTTCTATTAAGGCACAAGCATCAAAGTCAGAGGTTATGACAACTAGTGAAAACCATCAAGAACAAAAAGTTTAGTCTCAAGAATTAGGAGTTGCAATAAAAAAACTTACAAGGATGAGGCATATTCATAACTTTTGTAGTCCCACCTTGGATATCAACACTAGAAGCAACTCATATTGTTCGTGTAAAGACAAGACAATATGGGAGTTCATTATACCTAGCAACTCATGGTGTTGTTGTTCGTGTTGGCTCTGTTGGACCCTGCAATTAAGATTCAATATACATTATTCAATAAGATTAACTGTGCAACATAATGAAATATTGAAAAGTGTGTTACCTTGTTGAGCTTCGCTTGGTTTTGAGAATAGTTTAATATTCTCTACTTAACAGGGCCAACCACGTGAAGGTGGAAGCTCATTTGGCCCCTCTCCCCCGCCCCCCCCTAACATCACTCTAAATTCCCCATTAACATCTTATAATATTCATTCATTAATTCTTTCTACCATTAATAAAATATAGCATTCATTCATTAATATCACATAACATTCATTAACACATAACATTGATTAACATTAATTAACACGCAACATTCATCAATATTAATTAACACATATCATCCATAACCATTAATTAGCACATAATTACATTCACTAACACATAAAAATCAGTCATTATCAAATAAGTTAGATTACAATAATTTCTTTTTTTGTTTTTTCTTTGAAGCTATGAAAAGACTAAGTGGAACATCGGTGTCTTCATCATTTCCCCCCTCTGCAGATGTTCCGCCAACTGCTCGTGATCTCAATGTATGCCTAGTCCTATATTGAGGACGAGGACACTGAAGTGAAGGGGGGTCCTCTGCAATAACAAAGAAATGGGTTAAATTCAAAAATAAAATAAAATTATTGTTACAAGTATTTCATTAATTTAGAGAACATAATTTTTGTGCTCTTTACCTGATGGGGCCACATCATTTTGTGTAGCCTCAACCTCAACATGCTGAACACCACGGTCCTCTTCACCTGAGTAGGGAACATCACGTTCTTGAGGTTGTGTACCCAGATCATACTCCACTTGCTCACCACCGACTACATGCTCTAAAATATTAACAAGAAAGGTTACATTAATTACTACTCTAATTACAAATTAAGATGTTTAATTGTATTAATAGCTAAATAAATAAATTTGAATAGCAAATGAATACCTCCACTACTGGGATGCACATCCGGACGTTCATGTGCAAGTGGTGTTTCACAATTAGCAGGCTGCATTCCAATGACATGCACATTGTTATCATTGCTTGCTTATTTAAAACAAATATAGTCACTTTATGTTGGAACTCAACATCAATTAGATTATTGGTAAAGTATTCAATTTGAAACAACTTCCATTTACCATATTTACCTGTGTGAAGGATGGACTCGAATGTTGTGTATGCCCACTCAATTCTCGTAGCCGATCAGCCACGACTGAATAGCCTTGCTGGTAGGCAATTCTCTTGTCATCTTTTGTGGGCGCTCTATTGAATTCAGAGCCCTGCATTTTTGCTTGGTATTGTGAATTTTGCTTGCATTGTTTGATAAAAAAAAAATGTTTGCAATTTATTAATATTTTGAGACAATATGGGAGTTTACATGAGATACTTACAATTCATGCAGTAAGTTTCATGTAACCACCAAAGCCGAGTTTGTGTTGCCCGTGCTTTTCTTGCCTTGCCTTGGTTGCCTTTGACGTGTCACTCAGTCTATAAAAAGTTTGAAATATGTTAGATTATATAATTATAAAGAGTAATTAATTAGTACATAATTACATTCTTAATAGTATCCCGTACCTTCTTCTGGCGTCTACTGGTGTATTTTCTTTTTTCCTTTCAATTCTCTCCTTGGCATCCAAAATCAGGTCCTTCCACTCCCTCTTTGGAATCATGGGGTGACGCTCGTACTTTAGGTTCCTCTCCAAATGGGTCTTTTATTGGTCCCTCACATACTTTAGATATGTGCCAGCTTTTTCAAGGAGCTTGGTTTTGTCAAAGGTGTCATTTCCAAACCACTCAACCATTTGGTTTGTCAATTCATCTTTTAACCTTTTTTCTTGGTCATTCCACCTTTTAAAGCAAAAACAAACCTTTTAGATTCAGAAATGAACTAAAGCTACATTTATTACACTTCAAGAAGTGGATCAAAGGAAAAGTATTCTAGCAATGATATGAAATCAAAAGTGGATAAGGGTTAGTTCACATATGATGTACCACCTTTTATGTATGGTGGGCCCAAATATTTGCAATGCAATGTCACTAAGATGTTTATAGAAAATATCATTGCATGCAAAAAATTCATGGGATCAATATTAGTCCAAAACGAGTGATCATAAAGTAAATTACAATTAGAGTATATATAATAATAATTTTAAAGTACCTGGAACCTTTTGTATCTTTAAGGGAAGCATTTCCTCATCGCTCATCACGAATGTGGCCTGCAATGTTCCCGTACTAGCAATACGAGAAGATCCAGGAAATGATGCTATGTTATCAGCAGTAGTCACCTATGGCACATCCTCATGTGCATCTCCTCCAGCAAAAAATGAATCCATTATGAAATGGCATTAGAATTCAAGAAAGAACGCTTGAAGGGAAATAAACACATGACAGAAGATAGAGAAAAAGAGGGATCTACCAACAGTGGGCAGGCCAATATGATGTGCACTAGAGGATGTCTGCATGTTACGTTTTGCCGACATTGCAGTCGGCAATACAGGTGAGGGTGATCTCTGATGAGGCGGCATCGACATTTGCACAGTAACATTGACAACACCTAAAGAATAATACATTAAATATATCAAACATTAAATATATGAAAAGTGCAAGAATTGTAAACAAGGATGAACCTTTATTTTGAAAATTGACAGTATCAAGTATGACATGTTTTGGGTACTCAGAGTGATAAGCCAAGCAAGTGATAATACAAGAAAATCGTCATCACCTGATCCTGCAACACCCTGATCGTAGAAATGACTTTCATGAGGGCGGATAAATTGCCGTAAAAACAATACGTACATATTTTAGTTAATGACATAAAAAGAGAATAAAATATAAACCATTATTGAACTTTTGTTATAATTAAAGCTTTCATTACTGCTTACTTGCAAGTTTTCTGCTGTCTTATACAATAATTCCACCCTCTCTCGTATCTCATCAGTGGTAGGATGCATGGCTGCCAAAGCAACAATCTCTTTTCTAATTTTTATAAGAGGCATTTTAAAGAATTTCACAAGGTCTGTGGGATCTTCAGGGTCATCATTGCTTAACCCTAATGATTCGACATCCATAGAAAGGTGCTCAGGTACTACAACTCCCTTTCCCTTTCCCCGAACATCCGTCTGTGTCAAGAATATCATTAACAATTACAAAATTAGTATAAATCACTAAAAAAAGAACATAATAATGTAACAGTTTGCTTCTACCTAATTTGTACAATTACAATAAGGTTTACCTGCTCAGTAGAAGTGTCGCAAGGTACATCTCTGTCTGTGATATGTGATGGATCCATGTCGGCCTGTGAGAAAGAAAAAATATAAAAAACGTTAGCGAAATTACATCATACACAACATGAACAACATGAAATTTGTAGACAAAAAGAGTATTAAATAATAAAAAGATGTTGTCATCAAAATCATTGTAAATTTTGTAATTCCTTACCTTTACTTTATGTAGACTATGCAGGATCCTCAACTAAATGGTCACATAAATAGTCACATAGCTAATAAACAATCCAATTTCCATAAATAAACATAGTTTAAAATTTGTCACATAAATAGTCACACCCCCTATCTCCATATCCATATTAAAAGGTGCATCATGAATTAATTATGTAATGGCATTAGAATTCAAAACAGAATGAATTAATTATGTAAAAAAATTCTATCAAGAAGTCAATATTCAATAGATAATATACTAATCGCATTCCTCATACATTTCATTCCTCATCATCATGAACATCAAGGTCATCATCGCCATCGCCATCATCATCATCATCATCATCATCATCATCATCATCATCATCATCATCATCATCATCATCATCATCATCATCATCATCATCATCATCATCGTCATCATCATCATCATCATCATCATCATCGTCATCGTCGTCGTCGTCGTCGTCGTCATCATCATCATCATCATCAACGTCTTCGCCATCATCATGACCATCATCACCATCACTGTCATCATCAGCATCATCATCATCATCATCTTCTTCTTCTTCTTCTTGTTGTTCTTCATCGTCATTGTGAAACTGTCGATCGTGATCATCATCCACTTCATCTTCTACTTCTTTGGTATCTTCTTCTTCCATCACATTATACTTTATCGGCCTTCCTCTTGGATCATGTCTAACAACAAATGACCAACCCGGTTTATGTGGAACCTCAGAGTAAAATACTTGCTCACATTGGCTTGGAAGAACATAGGGCTCATCCCCAACTGGTTCAAATGACCTTGTATTTAGCATTATAAAACCATTATCATGTTCAATAACAGTTTTATCCGGATCATTTTTATTCAATCGTAGCCTGTACCATTTGACGACGAACAAAACTAATTTGAAGGAATTAAAGTCACACTCAAGTATATCATCCAAAATGCCATAGTATCGATTTTGAGACTGTTGAGGATGAATGTCATTTCTCGATAAAATATTTGTCACCTCAAAGATTGCAGTGATGCCAGAATCACAAGTTTTCTTCGTGTCATCCAACTTTTTAATGCAAAATTTATGACCATTGCAGCACATAGCGTTGTGGTGTTTGACTTGTGATATGTCAAACATGTAAAATTTATTGCATTGTGGGTTGATAAACATATGGGTGATTAATAAATTTATACGTACCTGTTTATCTCTTAAACCATATGCTAAATCAATTTCCCTTTGCATAACATTGGAATCTCCATTACGATGTGCTTCTTTAACCAATGAAGCCACACCTTCCCATGTTAACATGCGTCCAAAATGTTGACAACGTTCAATCCATACCGTCATCCAATCAAGATTGTTTGCAATATACAAATGTAGTGCATCCCACTCTCGACCAACTATACAAAAAATAAATAGACGTATTACAATCGATTTATTTTGAAGATTAAGAATTAATTAACTACAATAACATCTTATAATTACCTCTCACTTTCCTCAATCTACCTTTCCCTGTCAAGTACTCCCCTTCGAATTTCTTAATGGTGTTCGGATCCCAAATGCGATCCACGTGGATCTTTGTTGCAAACTTAGGAAGATATTTAGAAATGTACAACATAGTCTGGTATACCATATATCCCTCCACCATAGAACCCTCAGGATGTGCTCTTTGTCGAACCAAAGCCTTCAAAAATTTCAAGTGCCTCTCAACCATCCACATTGACCTAGTGTGTACAGGTCCACACAATTCAATCTCCTCAACTTGGTGTATGAGGTAGTGTTCTTGTGCATTGAAAAAAGATGGAGGTAGAGACTTTTGCATTTCACACATTAAATGATGAATTTTTCTCTTCCAATATTTTATATCGTCTTTATGGATTTCTTTACATGACAACCACCTACAAGGTATTCAAGACGCAAAAAAATATATTACATAAGAAGTAAAACAAATCGCAAATATAATATTACTACTTACCTTATGTATTTTCCAAGATCATATATGACTTGCTTGACATTATTGTCGAAGTCGTCTAGGAGAGATAGAGGTAGAACGTACTGCAACAATTATAAAATTATCTTTTCATTTTTTTGTAACATAATGAAAAGTACACGTATGCTCAGTACTTAAATACATACTAAAAACACAAGAACATGAATTACCTTAATGAAGGTATGCCAATCATGCATTTTCATCCCTGACCCAAATTCACTTTTCTTTGATATGAGATTGTTTATGTTCGCAGCAAATCCTGTGGGAAATCGAATTTTTCGTATGACTTCTTTTATAGCATTGTTTTGCTAGTCTGTTAATAACCAAGGAAGCTCACTTATATTAATCTGGTCTCCATGGCTATTTGATTGAATGACATTTATCATTGCATGATTGGAATCCTGAATGTCACTACATATTTTGACAATTTTTTCTTTGTCACGCCTTCCATCCAATATTCTCCATAATGTCTCTGTTATATTCTTTCCAATATGCATACTATCAAACAAATGAACAATTTGTAACTGCTCATAGTAGGGCAACCTACTAAATTGTTGAGGATAACTTTTTATTCCCTTAGGAAGGTGGTCATTTATGCCTTCACGACCATCATGATCATCAATCACATCATCAGTAAACAAAACAAAATAGAAAAGATGTTTTATGACAAACCAATAGATGAAATGACATTATCTTGACGATTAATTCTATTATATTCCAACTTCCACAGGTGAGGTGTCATTCTTTGTGGCTTTGATTTATTCTCTTCTTTCCCATTGAAAAGATGTTTTTCAGTATTTCGATACTTATGATTTTTGTGGAGAAAGTGTCTATACTCATCAAACACTTGCTTTCCTAAACTTTTTGAATGACGAGATTTCATCTTTGGACCACAAACAGGACATGCAAATTTTCCCTTTGTTTGAAGACCTACAAGATAATGTATAATTGGATTAAATATGATAATTTTTTGAATTATAATGTTCATACACAACTTAAACACTATAACATACCACAAAAATGTGTTAGCCTCGGGGCATCGTGTATTGTCCATAGAAGCATCGCATGGAATTGAAATTGTCTTTGTCCTATTGGTCTAGAGACATCATACATAGTGAAACCATTCCATAACTCCAACAACTCGTCGATAAGAGGCTCGATATATACATTCATATCTTTAACTTGGTACTTACCTAATCGAATGAACAAAAACATTACATAATTATTATGACCATTTTACTACAATATTTATAATTAAATTTAGACGACTATATTTAATGATAAAATACCTGGAACAATCATTGCCAACATTATGTGCTCCCTCTTTATTGACATCCATGGAGGAATGTTATTGTTGATAACAAAAACAGGCCACACTGAGTAAACAGATCTCATCTCTCCAAATGGATTGACACTGTCCGCTGCCAATGAAAGCCTGAGATTACGAGGTTCTTCTTTAAAGTGTGGCCACTTTTCCTCTATGTCCATAAATGTTGAACCATCCCCAGGCATCCGAATAATGTCATCCTGACTTCTATTGCATGCATGGTAATCCATTAATTGTGCCAAGGTAGTGCACTTGAATAATCGTTGCATACGTGGAATAATGGGAATATAGCGAAGAACCTTGCAAGGAACCCTTTTTGTTATTTGATCTGTTCGATATCTACTGATATGACATTTAGGGCATTCAGTTCAAAATTCATGTTGTTTGTGATATATAATATGATCATTGAGACAAGCATCTATTGTTTGATACGCCATTCCAATATCTTTCATAACGGTAGATAATTCTTGGTATGAGCAAGGTAGAATATTTGATAGTGGTAACAAAAACTCACCTTTCAATCTACAACAACAAAATATAATTTGTTATAAATAAGAATATTAATGGTACAACATGATTCACAGTTTATTATGACATATATGACATGCCTTAACATACGCGACATTGTTATGTTGGATAAACCATTCATAACCTTCAAGTTCACCAACAACAATACAGCGAAGAGAAGAGTTGCCTGTGAGCCTTCATAAAGGGCCTCAGATGCCTTCTCAAATAGAGGGACATCATGAACAACATCAACGTCATCTTCATAATCATGATCAGTTGCATGAGTACTAAATGAGTCATGGATCAATGTATTTGTACCATCATCTTCAATTGTGTTTTCTGGCTTATGATTGTCATCTTCCACGGGATCATTATCTTCAGCTTCGATATTCACACCTCCATGTTCGTCCACTTCAAAAACCATATTCTCGGGGTTGTGTTGATCCATACCATGTGCTCCGGGGTGCTCGACCTATATAAAATTGATATACATAAATAAACCATGATCATGATCTCATCATCACATGATTTATTATGTATATAAATTGTCAAAACGATATAATGAAAAACTTACCAATGGATGATAATCATGTCCACCTCCAATGTGACCATGCAGCCTACAATGTTTCTTCATTGTTTTGATTAGAAGTATTCTAGTCTTTAACCCCTTACAAATTTTGCACGGACAATAACATTTTCCATCACCTTTTCTTTTCAAGTTAGACCACAATCTAGCAATTGTCTCCTTATTTTGTTGTTCGTTGATATTGTTTGACATGGTCTTTCTTCACAGGTAAGAAAATAGAAATTATTGTTTGACATGGTCTTTCTTCACAGGTAAGAAAATAGAAATTATTGTTTGACATGGTCTTTCCCTCAGGAGCTAGCAGATCCTGCTTCCATACTTTAATTCTATTTTCTCAAAGGACAATCCTAAAAATCCATGCATTGCAAACAACTTTTTACACCTTTGTTGGTTGTGGTGGCGTCACAGAGAGTTTACATCAATAAATGAAGAACGTGCCAATGCTTTTAATGTAGCAGTAGAAGTCTATCTTTTGTTCAATATCTCTAGTGAAACCCCCATGATCTTTTGTTGGAGTAGAATTTGTTATATTCTAGAAAGGGTCTTGTCCTTTGTTGATGGGATATTCATCTACCTCAAGAAATAACTGTTCTTATCTCCAACAAGAAGTGGAACTAAATGAAGATCTAGCACCATGAAATTAATCTTCAAAAGGATTACTATAGTTAGTTTTGGTAGATAATGATCTGGGTAAAATACTAATGTGGCTTTACAAAACATTATGTACTAGCTTAGCATACTCTAACAACTTTGGTGCGACATGCTACATCCAATTAAGTCTCCATGCTAGTCTTGTTGATATGTTCAACACCATCTTGTGCAACAAATCTTTAGAACTCCATTTTTCCGAATTGAAGAGTGAGTAGTAGGGACAATCTAGGACACTTACAAAGGTTTTGCAAGAGAGATAAATAGACCTAAATATTATGGCTTAATAATGGTCAATAGGTAAACAGATAAGAAACTCTCAATATCAAAATGACTTTCTCAATTGTCTTTACTAGAAATGGATAGATCTGCTAATAATGGCTTTATGATTGTATGTCAACTTTAGACTCAATCCAAGAAGAGCTATAACTAATATGCGATATCTATATTTATGATCTCTATAATATAACAATCCAATAATTATGTTTCCACGCATCTATACCACAACACAAACATCATGCTAGTGTTCAGCCATAGCAATTGATATCCTAATTATAGAATGTGAAATATGTACATAACTATGAATAAAGATTAAGAAAAACAAAGAAAGATGCTTATTGCAAACATAAATGAGTAATGGACAAGAATTGAATTCATTGTAGATAGTTTTGAATATCAAATTCACTTATTTGTGTGCATTTAGTAACTCATGTACTTGTGGCCAACCATTTATCTCTTTCATAAATTAAACACTTATTAATAACATTAAATGACTGAGTAATTATGTTTTAGTAGAAATTGAAAATAAAATATTTTATTTCAGGACAGGTCACACTATCATATTTTAGACTCTCGGTTTTGTTAGTAGTGGTTTGATGTCTTTGGAGTTGATCATTGCATTTCTTTAGTTACGTTTGCTAGCCTACTCTCAGCCTATGCCAAAATGGGAGCTTTGGAACAGGGTATGGACATCCATCAAAGCATAAAAGATAGAGGAATTTTGTTAGATGTAGTTGCAACTGCACAAAATGGATTTTTTGAGAAGGCTTTAGAAACTTTCAAGTAAATGCAATCGGCAGGTGTAAAGCCAAATTCCATGACCATTGCTACTATCCTCCCTGCTTGTGCCAAAATGGGAGATTTAGAACAGGGTATGGACATTCATCGAAGCATAAAAGATAGAGAAATTTTGTCAGATGTTGTAGTTGTAACTACCTTGGTAGACATGTATGCAAAATGTGGAAGCATAGACAAGGCACGTGAACTATTTGATAGAATGTCTGAAAGAAATGTTGTCTCATGGACTGCAATGATTGCTGGATATGCACAAAATGGATTTGTGGAAAAAGCTTTAGACACTTTCAAGCAAATGAAATTGGAAGCCATAAAGCCAAATTCCACAACCTTTGCCAGCATCCTCCCTTCATGTGCAAAAATGGGAGCTTTGGAACAGGGTATGGACATCCATCAAAACATAATGGATAGAGGAATTTTGTTAGGTGTTGTACTTGCAAATGCCCTGCTTGACATGAATGCAAAATGTGGAAACATGGACAAGGCTTGTGAATTGTTTGATACGATGCTGCAAAGAGATGTGATCTCATGTGAACAATCAACACGCGCCTATACGGGAGGAAGGGATTGCTGATACAAAATTGAACGCTCACTCCTCAATCACAGTTCTATGGTTTTATGAGATTAAACTAGGACAATTAACCACCACATGTATATTTTTTGCAACATGAAATTAAAAACTAGGGCAATTTGAATCTACCTCCTGTGTGGGATTGCCTTTGACACGAGTTTGATGTTCTTGGGGGTTGAAGTCGCCACAGATGCCTACGCGGGATTGCAATTCACAAATGAATTCCCTGCCTCTTTTTTAATTTTGTAATGGTCACTATCGTCAGAATTACGACAAACTCGAGCACTTTTTTGGAAAAAAGAAAATTCTCATTGCTAATGCCTTCTTCGTCGAAACCAAATGGGTAATTTCCATCGGAATTACGACGAATGAGGGCATTTTTTCAAAAAAAAATCAAATTTGGCCACAATATACCTTCTCCATCGGAAACCTCAGTCGAAAATCTAGTCCAAATGTATTAGTGAATTGAGACAAAAATGAACCCATAACATAATATATTTCATGAGTGGAAAACCCTTTTGGGGTAGAAAAACCACTCCACGACGAATTTCCTTTTATTAACTCAATGAGCACCAACTCAGTACACTGCATTTATAAGTATCAGACTTCAAGGAGAACCCACCCCTATATCTCACATTATCTCTATAGCATCTCAAGTTACACGCATTGAAAAACTTATATCTAAACTGTTTTTGTGCATCTACGAATTTTCCAGTGTTTGAACGAGATTTCCAACACAATGATATGCAATAATCTCAGTTACAGGGTACAATACAATACATCTCTCTGAGTCACTGTATTAATAAAGGCAAAGAGATCAACATATATTATTTTATTTTCAAAGTATGCCTCATAATCAAAAGTTTTTATACACTCTGTTACAAAAAACCATCACATTCTCCATTTTTACTGAAATACACCTCTTTGTTTCAACAAAAATTGCTTCACTGTCTGTTGTGAGAACTTCAACATATCTAACCTTCGAAAATAGTTATCATATCCTAACCAGGGTTTTATCAACTGATCCTGAAAAAAATTCTTTTCTATTTTAGAAGAAGAAAACTGATTATGCAAAAACATGATTTCCTTTGATTTTTAACAAATCCTTTAAAAATGACATTTAACCAAAGAATATTTCATAACTAACAAGGAAACAACTTAACAGAAAAAAATCCCTTCGGATAGCCCATGCTCTTTTTTAGATATGAAAAAAAAACAAATAAGTAAATGACATTTCATCTTTTGAAATCTTTTACCACAACACATATTCCTTTTTTTTCTTTTGAAGAAAAGACTGAGATGATGAAACGATGATACCTAAAAAGAAGATGTTAGTTCTGCAAACAAGAATTTGTAAAAATCGGGATGAAATCCCCATATATGCGGCCACAAAGTCCACCATTGGTATCACCTACGACTGCAAATTAACATATGCAAAACCCACATCAAGAAACGGTCAAAATCAGTCACTATAACTACCTTCTCCTTACCCACGGCGGCGGCCTGTTAGGGTTTGCAATATAATAGAAACAAAATAATATCTCTTGGTTGACAAGAAAATGTCAAGCCCATGTCATATTGGAATGCATTTTAAAATCCATATCAAAAGGAAATTTTATTTCATTAAAACATGTCACTTAAACGCCACTCCACGTCAACCAACCAACAGTTACTTACAATGCACTAGCTCATCTCCAAGTCATCAGTGGAAAGGGACACACATCTTATATTGCCAACAACACTATACAAAGTGCTTTCTAAACAACACGCTGATAGTGCAGTTCTTAAGCATTTAATGTTAATAACATAAACCATTAGTACCTAGGCATTAAGTGAAAGGTATAATCCATGTCAACTAGCATTAAACAAAGCCCCATAATGCCACCCTTTTTGTCATCAAGGACAACTAAGAGGAAACAAACTCCCCCTTTATCCTTGATGGAAAAAACCATGCCATCATTGACTTTGAAAATGCAAAAAAAAATACCACTGAAATAAAAATCTGCAGAATGAAAAGTGCCAATACCAGAGTGCCAATACCAGACTGCTAATGCCAGACAAAATCATTGTCAATAAGCATAAAACCAAATGTCAATCTGTCACATATTAATATCCAAGAACACCAATTTGTCAAAGTAATCTGTCAACTGTCAATACGACAAGAATGCTATCAAACATGAAGCAACTGTCAATACCAAAGCAATACCAAATGCCAAGAATGCTGTCAATTATGAATGCAATGCTAAATTCCAAAATGCCAATATCATCTGTAAATGTCAACTGTAATTATGTCAAAATGCCAGTGCATGTCATCTATCATTTTATGTAATCATGTTAATCATCTGTCATATGTCATTTTGTCATTTTATGTAATCATGTTAATCATCTCTCATTTCTCATTTTAGCCAATGTCATCTGTCAATGATGCTTTCTCCCCCTTTTTGACTCAAGGACAAAAGACAAAACAACAGAATACTGCTTGTGGAGAGCAAACTTCCCCCTGATTGAAGTTAGGAATTTAAGAAAGAGTAGATTGAGAGATGACTCCCACTCTGTCCCTGAAACATTCAAATGCTTCTTTAGATAGGGCTTTTGTGAAAATATCAGCTACTTGTGCCTGAGAAGGCACATACGACTGTAGACACCTAAAAATGGTCAACGCTTGCGGAGTCATACTTTAACATTTGCGCATTGCCTCATTTTAGGTTTTTGCGTCGCATTAACATTTTCTCCTATGTCACGCACTTGGTATTTATCATTTGCGAGCATCGAGTCCTTCTTCTACATTCTTCAGTTGTCTCGCTTTCGAATTAGGTCTTGTTCATAACCAATTTTCAGTCATGATTTTGGTCGATCTTTGTCCTTGTCAATCTTGTCATATTGCGATCGATTCGTCATCGATCCTTGTCCTTTTCAATCATGTCAATTTGGTCAATTTGTCATTGATTTTTGTCAACCAATCTCAATCAAATCATTTATCACATTGGTCCTTTGTTAAATCAAAATCATGATCGACATTAATTATCTTCAATCAAGACCTAATTGTCATCCTCACATTGCTAATTCATCTTCTAGGGTTTTGTGATTTAGTCATTTAACCTTGCTTATCATTTTCTTCCTTTAGGATTAATAAATTACTTATTTATTCTAAGTCTTCTCATTACAATTAAATCTTCATTTAATTGGCTAATTATTCCTCTTTGTGAATTAATTAATAAATGAAAGATTATTAATTAATTTACCTAATTTCAAATTTCTAATTTTCATCAATTCTCTAATTTCCTAATTTTCTAATTTCCTAATTTCAAATTCCTCCTATTTCTCTCCTAAATTCATGGAAATGACATAGAAATTTGTCATAATTTGTCATAATTGACAATCAATCAATTCTTGACATAGAAATTTGTCATAAATTGTCATAAATCCTTGCATAGCAATTTGTCATAGACATGTCATGATTTTGCTATTCTTGATTTGAATTTCCATTCGAATCACTATCATGCTAATTTGTTCATCTCTCCAATTTGTCTATAAATTGGATGAATTTCTTCACTCAAATCCCTTGATTCTTAATTGGTAATCAGATTATCGAATTTCTAGTCAATCATATTTCTAGTACTCTTGATCAAGAATCCCGTCTACTTGCTTTCAATTGTGTGTGCACTTGTAGGTGAGATCCACAATTATTTGGAGAGGAAAGAAGAACAATGGAGCCGCATGGAAGGAGCATTCAAATCGTCATCTGGTTTGCACAATCATTAGTTTTGTATGCTTTGTTTTCATGTCTTTATTGAGTGTGTCTTAGGATAGATTCATTGCAATGAATGCATTTGTATTTGAGTTATTATGTTTATCTTGTCTTGTGATGATTTCCTATTTCCTAACGTACAACGACATCTGAAATTCATTAGCTAACACTTGTTCTCGCAGAAAGTATAATTTGATAGAAACATGTTTAGTGCGAGAATGCATAACAGGATTCTTAGAGAGATTGATGGCACTAGTGTTATCACAGAAAATAGAAATGGGTTTGTCAACTAAAATACCCATATCAGCAAGTTGATGAGACATCCAGATTAGCTGAGTACAACAAGCAGTTACTGCAATATATTCAAACTTTGCAGTTGATAAAGTGACATAATCTTGTTTTTTACTGTTCCAAGCAACAAGACAATCACCTAGATAGAAGGTTGCACCACTTGTGCTCTTTCTGTCATCCATACAACCAACCCAGTCAGCATCAGTGAAACCAACAAGTGAAAAATTGTTTTGCTGAGGATACCATAAACCATAGTCTAAATTGCCCTGAATGTACTTAAATATTCTTTTCACAACAGTCAAGTGAGATTGTTTAGGTGCAGACTGAAAGTGTGAAACCAGACATACTGCATACATTAAATCAGGTCTAGATGTATTTAAATATAGTAAACTGCCTATCATTGATCTATACTCTAATTGATTTACCTCAGGAGAATCATCAGTTCTAGTTTTAATTTGCAGCCAGTCTCCATTGGAGTGCTAACTGATTTGCAATATGTCATGTTAAACTTATTAAGCATTTCTTTTACATATTTAGTTTGTGACAGAAATATGCCCCCTTCAAGTTGCATTACTTGAAGACTAGGGAAAAAGGTTAGTGCACCCAACATGGACATTTCAAATTCAGATTCCATGAGTTTTGACAACTCTTTAGACAAAGAATCATTATTGCTACCAAAAATAATATCATCCACATATACTTCAACAACTATAATATCATTATCTTCAACCTTGACATACAAGTTACAGTCAACTCCACCTCTAGTGAATCCATTTGCTGTAAGGTGGGCATCCAATCTAGAGTACTGAGCTCTTGGAGCTTGTTTAAGGACATAAAGAGCCTTTTTCAACCTGTATACATAATCAAATTTATTTGCAGAGAGAAACCCTTCTGGTTGTTCCATTTACACCTCCTCATCAAGATAACCATTTAGGAATGTTGTTTTAACATCCATTTGATAAAAGTTAAAGTTTTTATAACAAGAATATGCAAGAAATATTCATATTGACCCTAGCCTAGCAACAGGTGAAAATGTTTCACCAAAATATATACCTTCTTGTTGTCCATAGCCTTTACAAACAAAGCGTGCCTTATTCCTAGCAAATTTACCAGATTCATCAAGTTTATTTCTAAAAATCCATTTTCCCCCCTATAACATTTTTATCATCTGGTCTAGGCACTAGTTCCTAGGTTTTATTCTTTTCTATTTGATTGATTTCATCTCTCATTGCATTTAGCCAAAAATCATCAATCAATGCATCAAAGATGGATTTAGGTTCAAAATTAGTTACCAAACAATAATGCTCAACCATTTGAGCTTGTTCATCAGTTTTTGCTCTTCTCCTAGTCATGATTCCTGCATCTATGTCACCAATAATTTGATTTTGAGGATGTCTTTTAGTAATGATTATGGAGGGTGTATGTAGAGGAATTTTTGCTTTAGAATTGGATGCAACTTTAGGACTAGATGCACTCTCTACATTTGTTATTTCTGCTTCAGCAAATTTAGGAGCTTGATCAAGTCTTATTGGTGTATCCTCCTCAACATCCTGTACATCATCACTTAGAAGCAATTGCTCATCAAATCTTACATTAACTATTTCAACAATTTTATTTAGCCTATTATTGAAACATTTATAAGCTTTGCTATGAGACGAGTATCCAAGAAAGATACCCTCATCAGTTTTAGTATCAAATCTTCCTAGATTTTCTACATCTCTTTTAATGTAGCACTTGCATCCAAAAATCTTAAAATATTTAATAGAAGCAGCTTTACCATACTAGAGTTCATACAGAGTAAAGGTAGATTTTACCCTGATTTATACACGATTCAGAATGTAAACTGCTGTATGAACAACTTCTTTCCAATACCTGTCTGACAGATTTGCTTCATTGAGCATCGTGCGAGCCATTTCTTTAGTTGTTCTATTTTTTCTCTCAACCACTCTATTTTGTTGAGGTGTTCGTGCAACATCATATTGTCTTTTAATGCCATGTCTTTCACAATAATCTATGAATTCTTGTGATGTAAACTCACCACCCTTATTTGATCTTAAGCATTTTAATTTCAGATCAGATTCACGTTCAACCATCTTTTTGAAAATCTTAAAAGTGTCAAATGCTTCAGATTTGTGTTTAAGAAAAGTGACCCATACCATTCTGGTATAGTCATCGACAAAGAGCATAAAGTATTTTTCACCATTTATTGACTGTGTCCTTGTAGGACCACACACATCTGTATGAACAATCTGTAATGGTCTTGTGGAAGAGTGTTCTTTAGATTTGAAAGACATTTTTTTTTGTTTACCTTTCAAACACTCTTTGCAAATTGAGTTTAAAGGTTTACTTAAGATAGGCAAACCTTTGACATTCTGATTCTTGCTGATTCGAACTAGATTATCAAAGTTTACATGTCCCAAACGCTTATGCCACAACCAATTTTCCTCTACTTGACCCAAAAGGCACATGCCTTCATTGTTTGCACAATTTGAGGAGTCAAGCAAGTTGTAAACATTGCCAATATTTCTCAAACCAACAACAACAAATTTACCAGACTTATTTTTGATAGCACAACCCTGAGAACTAAAAGATACATTATAACCACTATCACAAATTTGACTGACACTCAACAAATTGTGTTTTAATCCTTCAACAAAATACACATCATGAATTGAAGAATCATCATTCAGTAGTAATGTACCCTTACCTTTGACAAAAGCTCTTGAATTATCACCAAATCGTACAAAACCTCCATCAAAATCTTGCAAATGAAGAAATTTATTTCTGTCTCCCATCATATGGTGTGAACAACCACTGTCCAAGACCCACATTGATTTCTTATTTGATAGAAATGCAGTTTGCACAATCATTGATTGTTTAGTGCTAGGTACAAATTTTTGTTTCCACACCTTATTAGTGTTTTCCTTTGATTTGCACTGAGTAGAGGTATGTCCAAAGGTGTTACATTTAATACACTTCACAGTGTTTCGAAATCCATAGGCTTGTTTGGGTCCAAACATAGGAGTTCTATGCTGCAAAAATCTGCAAGTGTTTACTTTATGGCCAAATTTATTGCAATAAAAGCAATAGCCATGAAAGAACCCGAACCTAAATGGTGTCATCCTGTTGTAAGCCTCAAATTGCTTTCTGTTTGCAGGCTTAGTAATCTGTTTTAATGATTCAGCCTACATTAGTCAAATTTTTTTTTCTGGTTTTTCTTGCTCAAGATATCATTCAAATGCATGGTACTTTCATATTTTTCAATCTCTTTTTGCAGTTTTATTGTTTATTGTTCTAAGGTTTCAATTTTCTTTTCTCTTTCTTCAAGAAGAGATTTCAGGTTTGTAGTTGCCAAGTTTGAGTCATTCAACTCAACTTGTAAGATCTGGTTTGAGCTTTCATGAGAAGCTAAAAGATTCTTTAATCTCTTGATTTCTTTGAGAGCACAAAGTAACTCTCCTTCAAGATCAACTTCACCTTGATCCAAATCATCAATTTTATTTTTTGTTTTGTTAATCAGGTCTTTCTCTGAAAGGGTTTCTATCTCTACCATAAACAAAGTTTCACCACCTTCACAAGGTGAGTCATCTGATTCAACTTCAGATTCTTCTTTAGTAAAGAGACTCTTCTTTTTCTTGAAGGAATTAAACTTCTTTTTGGGATTCCATATTTTCTTTTTGTAAAACTTTTCTGGGTTTTCTTCCTCATTGTTTTGGTCACTCAGAGGGCATTGAGCAACAAAGTGTCCAGTTTTGCCACAATTAAAGAACTTGAAGGGAAATTTACCCTTATACTTCTTTTTCAACTTTCTAACAAGTAGGGCTTCTATAGCATCTCAAAGTTCAGATTCACTATCAGGTTCTTCTTTTTTTCTGATTTGAAAGCAATCTCTTTTGAAGTGGAAGGATTACTACCTATCCTCATTTCATAGGCTATGAGTATGCTTTGTAAGCTATCGAGAGTCATTGTGGAAAAACTCTTCTTTTCTTCTAAGGTTGAAGCCTTAGTTTCAAATTCAGGTAATAAGGATTCCTAACAACATCTTTTTCATCAATAGTTTCACCAAGACCTCTTCTAGAATTTACAACTTCATCTATTATGAGAAAATAACTTGGAATGGTCTCATCTTCTTTCATTCTCAAAGACTCAAATTGATTTTTGAGTGTGAGAATCTTAGATTCTTTGACCTTTGCATCCTCTTGATAAATAGTTTCAAGTTCATTCCATATCTCATGAGCAGATGCACAATGCATGACTTTTACAAAAACATCCTTGGTGAGACCACACAAGATAGCATGCTTAGCTCTAGAATTTAATTTATATTATGTCTTAGCATCAGGATCAGTGGGAATAGTAGAAGGAACAACATATTTTGTGGTTACAATGTTCCATACATTAAGATCAACTGAAACTAGATAAGTTTCCATTCTGATTTTCTAGAATACATAATTTGAGTCATCAAAGAGAGGAGCTCTAGAAAGTGAAGCACCTTCTTGTGATTGGGCCATATATACTTCCAAAGACTAGGATCAATCCCTAGGAAAGAGCTATATGAAGGGACCCTATGCTTTGATACCACTTGTTGGAAGTGGATTCACTCTAAGAGAGGGGGGGGGGGGGTGAATCAGAGTGAGTGAAATTCAGACCGAAATTGGACAAATAAAAAAAACTGAGCAACTTTGTGACAACTTGCAATCAATGAGTATTAAAAACAATCCGTAGAGGTTCAGACAAGACTTTATTAAAGCATATGAAGTTGATTATTCAATATGCATTTTGAATAACCTTTGTAATGCTTATAATCAAAACAGACTGCTACAAATGGAAATATAACTTGAACAGTTTAAGTAATGCAGAAAATAAGCAAGACACAATTTGTGAACAAAAAATCATATACATAGCTTAGGTATCAGAGCATTAACCTTAATGAAACAAATTTAGATAAAAATGAACCCATAACACAATAGATTTCATGAGTGGAAAACCCTCTTGGGGTAGAAAAAATCACTCCACAACGAATTTTCTTTTATTAACTCAATGAGCACCAACTTAGTACACTGCATTTAGAAGTATCAGACTTCAAGGAGAACCCACCCCTATATCTCACATTATCTCTATAGCATCTCAAGTTACAAGCATTGAAAAACTTATATCTACACTATTTTTGTGTATCTACAAATTTGCCAGTGTTTGAACGAGATTTCCAACACAATGATATGCAATAACCTCAGTTACAAGGTACTATTAAAACACTACAATACATCTCTCTGAGTCGTTATATTAATAAAGGCAGAGAGTTCAACATATACTGTTCTATTTTCAAAGTATACCTCATAATCAAAAGTTTTTATACACTCTGTTACAAAAAACCATCATGTTCTCCATTTTTACTGAAATACAGCTCTCTGTTTCAATAAAAATTGCTTCATCATCTGTTGTGAGAACTTCAACATATATAACCTTTGAAAACAGTTATAATACCCTAACCAGGGTTTTATCAATTGATCCTGAAAAAAATTATTTTTTGTTTTAGAAGAAGAAAACTATTATGCAAAAACATGATTTCCTCTGTTTTTAACAACTCCTTTAAAAATGACATTTAACCAAAGAATCCTTCATAACTAACAGGGAAACAACTTAATAGAAAAAATACCTTCGAATAACCCATGCTCTTTTTCAAATATGAAAAAAAAAGTAAATGACATTGCATCTTTTGAAATCTTTTACCACAACACATATTCCTTTTTTTTCTTTTGAACAAAAGACTGAAATGATGAAACGATAATACTTGAAAAAAAGATGTTAGTTTTGCAGACAAGAATCTACAAAAATCGGGATGAAATACCCATATATGTGGCCACAAAGTCCACCATCGATATCGCCTACGACTGCATATTAACATATGCAAAACCCACATCAAGAAACGGTCAAAATCGGTCACAGTAACTACCTTCTCCTTACCCACGGCCACGACCTGTTAGGGTTTGCAATATAACAGAAACACAATAATATCTCTTGGTTGACAAGAAAATGCCGAGCCCTTGTCATATTGGAATGCATTTTAAAATCCATATCAAAAGCAACTTTTATTTCATTAAAACATGTCACTTAAACGCCACTCCACGTCAACCAACCAACAGTTACGTACAATGCACTAGCTCATTTCCAAGTCATCGGTGGAAAGGGACCCACATCTTATATTGCCGACAACACTATGCAAAGTGGTTTTTAAACAACATGCCGATAGTGCAGTTCTTAAGCATTTAATGTTCATAACATAAACCATTAGTACCTAGGCATTAAGTGAAAGGTATACCCCATGTCAACTGGCATTAAACAAAGCCCCATAATGTCACCCTTTTTGTCATCAAGGATAACTAAGGGGCAACATAATTTAGAAGATCAAATTACACAAGTCAATATGGTAATAGATACAGATAATGCAATAAGAGCACAAATGGAGTCAATAAATAGTTAGCTACAACAAATCTAGATATAGAGGGAGCAGATAAAGAGTTAGATCAAACTGCTCGAGGAGGCAATATGCACATCTGCCACATCTCCAAGGGATATTGGGTGCCACAAACAGGATCGCTCAACAACTCCAGATCCCTAACACATTGGTGAAAGAAGAAGCAAAATCAATTCAGATAGAGGGACAAGTCTCCATGATCCAACAAGCAAAAAACAACTAAAAGAAGACATTGTAACAACTCAAGGTGACCTACAAGGGACTCCTATCCAACTTAGCTTCATGTATTGAGGACAAGATATCATTAAAAGGGGGGACGATGCTGGAATGATAAGGAATAGGAATAGAGCCAACTTAGGCTACTGTATATGGTTTGTGGTATAAAAATAGATCATTAGTCAACTCAAGGAATCATAAACATTCATGGTTGTATATATGCACATTGTAAACCATATCTGGAAGAGATTAAATATAATTAAGAGAGATACACTGTGATATGTAAAGTAGAGACAAAGATCTACATTTTAGGATGAAGATATAATATAATGAATATGTTACTAGTCCAATTGTATGTGTTATGATTGTTTCTTTTTTATGATGATGTATAAATGGTTTATTGTCTTAAGTCATTTCCACATATGCCAATTTTCCTTATTGTGTTCTCTAGGGTATAAATTGACTACATAAGATATCTTTGGGGTACAGATCTAAGGATTGTAGTTTCCTTATTTCTCTTGTTAGTAGCATGTATCCAATTTTTTATAATGTTTTTTAGAATGAAATTTTAGTTTGTCTTGACGTTCTTAGTCTATTCCTATATAAAATGTTTTCTTGTACTCTTTGATTTGCATATGAAAAGAATAATTATTTCACTTGTGTTGAACCATGTACATATGATATGGTAATAGCTAGATTAAATATTGAGAACAACATTCACAGATATAACAAATTCTCTAGATACTTATGCAATGTAAATGCTCTAATAAATATTATTGATAATGCATATGCAAATAGTAATGCTAGGTTTAAGATGCAATGAAATTGGATAATCTAATTATCTAGGATGACCAAATACTCTAAAATGACTTAGTATTGCACTTTTAAATACAACATGAAGAATCACAAACAAAACATTTGTAGTTTTACATTTATCCATAATAATGAAAATAAATCTAGATCAAATTGACTTTGAATTAGAATTTTAATTAAAAAATAAGAATCATTTTACAAATACTTAGATAATAAAGATCACTTTTGAAATTACAAATCTAATTCAAAATAAAAATTAAATGAAATCAAAATCAAAATCAGTTTAAAAAACATAAATAAAAACAAATAAAACTCAAGCCATATGCATAAAAACCACTCTAATCAATAAAATAAAGTGGCTTGGATATACAATTTTCACCATTACATTGACTATAATGAAAAGCAATAAATTAATCTTGAAGTTGACAGACAAAATGCTTTTTATAATGAAGATGCCTTATTTCAATCAACAAATGATACCACTCAATGCAAAGACAAAATCATGATGCTCTTCCGAATACTCTTAAAAAAAGGCACTCTTCTTTGATATTGTCGCTATATATATCTGAAATACATTTTAGAATTTTTGCTCCAAATTTATTGTACATCTTTTTTGAAAAATTATCTAAAATTTAGATATAAGGAACATCTTAATTGTAGTAATGGTAAAAAAATAGATTATTTTTTAAAGTTAAATAAGGTAAAAATTATTTGTCAAGATAGATAAGATTAATTTAGAATATATTTATAATTTATGAAATATGGAATAGTTTTGTTTAAAGTTTTTAAATTTAATAAATATGATTGAAATTTAACAAAATTTTATGATAAGAATATAATATGTTTTTGGACACATTTTGGAATCTTTTAAAATAAGATGGAAAATTTTATTTGTCAGGATAAATATGATTAATTTAAGACATATATGTTATTTATGAAACAAAGAATAGTTTTGTTTAAAATCAAATAATAAAAATAAATTTGATTGAAATTTGACAAAATTTTATGATAAGAAAATAATTTATTTTTGGACACATCTTAGAATCTTTTATAGAGGCATTTGAAAGTGTGCCACCTCAAGAAACCACTTAATAAGGTGTCATGTGAATTAGCCCACAGTTTTTGATGCAATTAATGGTTTCCAAGTAAACTACTTACCCATATAAACAAATCTTGTTTGAGTTTTTCATTAATTAGAAAGATGCGTTCAAGAAAAATAAGGTAATTTATATCCTTGCAGGTTCAAAGATAGAGATAAATGTTGGAATTCTTTAGATGTTCTTAATTTTGTTTCCATAGACATATTATATATTTTATTCCTATTCTTCTCTTATCTATTCCGAGTAACATTAATATGCTGAAATTGTAATCCATTGATTCAATAAACTTATATATTTTATTCTTATTCTTCTCTTCTCTATTCTGAGTATGGTCCTGATGTCTATTTGATTGAGTTCCTTTGGACACAATCCCAACTTCTAAACCAGTCAAGTACCAAAACCCATTTAAACTACCTGCAATTTCATACAAGACTAACAGGATGGATCTCCAGCAAAAGCCCCATGTGGTGATGGTGCCATATCCTGCAATGGGTCATTGTATCCCTTCCCTAGACTTGGTCAAACTATTGGCTTCACATTCCCTCACCGTTACCTATGTCACCACTCACACTATTGCACAGCGTCTCAAAGGTCCCGTGGACGAAGCCCGCAAAGCAGCTGGTCTGGATATTCATCTTGTAGGCCTCTGTCCCCCAAAAGGAATTGAAGGCCTACCTGAGGGACGAGAAAGCATGGATCTTGTGTCTTCCAAATATTCGTTGGACATAATTTCTTTAGTCGAAAGCCTTGAGCAGCCCTTCGACGGCTGGTTCCAACAGCAGGGGAGTCGTCGACCAGTGTGTATTATCAGCGACATGTTCATCGACTGGACCGTCAGATCCTCTGAGAGGCATAATATTCCCAGGGTCGTTTTCTACGCTATGGGGGCTTTCCCGACTTCGATTTTTCACGCCGTCTGCAGCTCCATTTCGACTAACACACTGCGGAAGGAGGGCGACAGTGTTATAGTCGATAACATTCCCTCATCTCCGTTGACATTTACCAAAGATCAGATTCCTGCGAGATATTTCAACCCTGATTCGGCCGATCCGATGCTGAAATTTGTTACAGGGAAGATGCAGTCGATCACCAAATGCTGGGGAGTGCTTGTCAATACTTTCGACGATCTGGAGACTCGTTATCTGCAGCACTTGAAAAACACAATAAGCGGCAGGCCACTTTGGTCTGTCGGTCCTGTTTTACCGTCGGAGGGTAGTTCTCATACAAGAGGGAAAATGGCGGACATTAGCGAGGAGAAGTTACTGCAATGGCTGGATTCCCAAAGCCCGAGTTCGGTTTTGTATGTCTCATTTGGAAGCCAAGCCTTCTTATCACAAGAGCAAACCAAAGCGCTCGCCAGGGGTCTTGAGGCCAGCGACCAGGCTTTCATTTGGTCCATCAAAATATCCCCGGAAACTGCACCTATAGCTCTGAACATGGAGGATTCTCATGCTGCTTACCTCCCGGAAGGTTTTATGGAGAGAACTAAGGGGTTGATCATATGGGGGTGGGCGCCCCAGTTGCTCATACTCTCCCACCCCTCTGTAAGTGGCTTCCTCAGCCACTGTGGATGGAATTCTGTTCTCGAGAGCATCATGATGGGCGTCCCGCTGGTTACATGGCCGATGTTCTCAGATCAGCACTTTAACTCTAAGCTGGTGACTGAGGAACTGGGCATTGGTGTTCAGTTTTGCCAACACATGGATGAGGTTCCGAATGAAGAAAAGGTGGAAATGGCTGTAAGATTGGTGATGGGAAGTGAACAAGGGAAACAGATGAGGAAACGGGCCCAGGAACTGAAGGAGTTGGCTAAACAGTCTGTGGGAGGAGGAGGATCTTCCGCGTCAAATTTACAAGCTTTTGCCTGTGAGATTCATAAGCTTATGAACTGCAATCCCCAGAATAGAAATGATAATGGAGATTCTGTAAGTGGCTGATACATTTGTCACAACTGACTTAATTGGTTGAGATAACCTTTCTGCACTCTTTCTTAATTTTAGGTAGATCATGTGTCTATTGTCTATTGCGTACAGTACAAATTGCAGCATTTTGTAATAGTGAAAATTGTTTATTTGAATTTTTGTAATAGTGAAAATTTTTCATTTTTCATTTGTGGGGTTGTGGTTAGGTTAATTTTTTAATTTGTGGAAATGAATCTAAAAGTGTTGAATTTCAATTTCTTAGTAGCTATTGTATGCTGACTTGAAACACAAACATCTCACTTGCCACCTTTAGAGTTGTCTTTAAGTGCTTACTCTAATTCATTTTCACAAAAGAACCATGAATTAGTTATCTAAGACATATTTGAATAAAGGCATTCATTACTACATTATCTTCTTGCATCAAAATATAGGAAATTTTCTGCATGATTGTTTGCCATTTTTTTGTCTTTTTCAAAAGATGTTAAATTATATTACAAAATTGCACATAATTTTTCGTCATTTTTTTTTAATTAACTATAATGAACTATAGAAATATCATGTTTTTTATTGGTATCCTAGGGATTTGACCAAAACGAATCTAGAATCTGTAATTCAAGTGTGCAAAAACTTAGGATGTTAGAATTATGTGCTTATTAGAGAGTGAATTTGTCATCATATCAATGAGAAGGGGTTGTGATAATGATTGAGGAACATCATAGATGAATGGGATATCTTTAGGAAGCCTTTAATTTAAAGGTGGGGAACCCCTAAATTATCCAACAAAACCTACTATGATGAGTTTATTGCATGAAATAGAGGAGAAATGTTATATTCACCATGCTATAGTTGTTAGCAATCAATAAAGACATCACGTTGTAAAATGGGGGAACTCAATCTATGGAAACAATGAATTGAATTCAAAAAAATTATCCATTTGATCTACCATGTTGACATTATTTTCCATCTTCTTTAGGCTAGGTGGTTGTAGGAAGGTTATAGGTTGGGTTTCTATGTTGGGGAAATGAGTATCTCAACTATATGTGGATGTAGTCCATCTTCATGAGTATGCAACTATGTATGCAAGCCTAAGCTAAAGTGCGAGGGCATTGTAGGTGTAATAGAATCTCTAGTATTAGTGTGTAGGATTTTTAAGACTATTTTTGCACTCTAAACATCTATATAAACAAAAAATTGACAATTGAACAAAGCATGTGTGGTCTCTAGAGCTACATTTTTTCATTCTAAATTGGATTTTTTTATAGAAAAAACTATGTGTGTTTAGTCTATGTATGTTTCCAATTTTTTTTTTATTGAATTACACCTTGTGTGTGTGATAAATAGATATTAAATTATATAAACAAGGATAGGGGGCCAAAACATGGCTCATAATTCATATTTCGCAAAAACATACTAACATAATTGAAAACATAATGCATATGCATTATGACACACTTAGGTTGAGGCCCAAATATATTTGTAACATGCAAAAAATATTGGTGTAAGCAACATCTATTTAGAAGAGTCTAAATAACCCATGTGATGTGTCACAATCAACATACTAGTTGTTTCTCCAGTCACACTAATAATCAATCCATGTGTTCACTATAATACATTAGTTTATAATTATGAAGTTGTCTATTTTATTAATTTTTTTGGGACACAATCTATCATGCCCATGTTTGATCATATGAGCATAACATAAACCAACAATTATTTTTCTTGGAACACTAAACTTTCAACTTATCTTATGCTCTATGTGATATGCTAATCTTGGAACTTAATAATGTTATATATACAATAACATTGCAAGTATTATACCTCAAAGATGTGGGAAGGGGAGATGAGGTGTAACATGGAAATATTATTTTGTACACCTCATAATGTATGTGACCTAGATATGTCTATGTGATGAATACATAATACCTCAAAGGAATTCATCCCAAGATCATCTTACTATGGTTTCTATAAGTAGGGGGGGACCTCAAACCTCTAGGGTGAGACCTAAGACAGTTCCCTCCTTCTCAAATAAGATCAAATTTGCTAATTGGATGCAATTATATAACCAAATTAACCTTACATTGAAAGAAGAAGATCAGGCACGAATCATCTCATATAAGACTTTGTTTTGTTTGGTTTTGAGTTTGAACACCCTGTATAAGACAAATATATACCTATTTTCGAGAACATCTTGTTTAAGAATTTGTTTTATCTGGTTTTGAGAATGTGCACCATATATAAGACATATATAAATATTGCATCTAGTATTGGGCATGAAACATCTCATATAAGATTTTATATTGTCTAGTTTTGAGAATGAACACCCCGTATAAGACATGCAAAATATAGTACAACATAGTACAAAGAGGGCAATATGTATGCCCCCCTTAAGATTTCAACATAGTCTTATGTTGATGTCTCAAGGAAACTAGGAACAAGGATGCACACCTTCAACACCTAGGAGATATTCTTTCATCAACAATGTGCATAATTCCAAGCTAAAGATATTTTAACTCCTATAAGAAAGGAAAAGATAGTTGTAAAAATATATTGTGCTGCAAGTGTGAAGGGAATCCTTGGAGGAGAAGAGATCTTTTCTTAAAGATATCTACCTCCAAGAGGAGATTTTGGACAAAAATAACATCATCTGCCAAAAAAAGGAAGGATAACAAGAATGCTTACCTTCCTCCTTGTTATCTCCAATTTGAGCTTGGAAAAAACTGTAGATAACCCTAAATAATTTTTTCATTTAAAGGTCTAAGGAACACTTATCGAGGTACAAGTCATGTACTCTTGAGTATAGTTCATCTCCAAGTTGTTTTTGATCAAAGGTCGAAGTCCTAGATTGTCATTTTATAAGTTTTTATGTCTTATTGTTTAATTTTTTCCTTTGTGTGTAAAGTTGGGTGCAAGACTTGACATTACAATTTCTCTCTGAAAATCTACATCTCAATTTCTCAAGTATTCTATATGTCATTTTCTTGTAATATCTCTACTTGAAAAGCATTGTTATCAAGTTTTTTTTAGTATATATATTCTTATCATCATGAAATATCAAGGGTTTTGTTGGTTTCAATCATTGGATTATTTTTGGAGTTCATCATTGGGCAGATACACCTTCTATTCATCATTTGACATAATATCGCTGGTTTAATTCCAAAAAAACCATGATGTGAAATCTTGTGCTTTCAATCTACAATATTAAATCTTACTTTCAATTTCGTTTTATTCTTTATTACGACAACCTCTATATAATATTTTTAAAAATTTGGGATCTTGTTAATATCCCTATTATTTCCCCCTTTCATTTTCATTTCCACTCTCCACATTAATATTTATATTTATACCTACAATTATACCTATATATAGTAGTCCTTATCCTCCAAATTCAGTCTGATTAATAATAAGTGTTCTATAATCCACCACACATGATTTTGTTTGGGCTACCATATAACATTGGTGATAGTCTAAAAAATATTAGGATAGCATTTCATTCTATAATAGTATTCTTGTAATCTGTTATTCATTGAATCATTCTTTCTAATACATAAATATACATGCCACCAAAAAACATAATCTCTTGTTTACCAAAATTCTAATAATACCAAAATTACTAAAAACTATTACCATTTAACTAGATTAGCTTTAATAATAGATGTTATTTCAATATATTATTGTTAGTCTTGTTAATGCACATATGATTTTGTAGCCAAAATTAATCTATCTTTCAAATATATTAAACTTTATATTACAAGTATAACATTTTCAAATATGTAAGATGCTTTGATAATTGCTTCAAACAATATTTGTGCAAATAGTAATGACAATTTTAAGATGCAATGATCAGATGATCTAGTGATCTAAGATCTAAAATGATTTGATGATCTAAACATGAATAATACTAGACTTTTAAATATTAAATTTATACTTACAAGCAAAATATCTATCACCTTTAATTGACATATCAGTAATAAAGAATTATGATCAAATTGATTTCAAATTAAATTTTAAATTTTAAAAATATAAAAATATTTTATAAATATATCTTCAAACAAGAAATGTATAAATTAAAAAAAAAAACAATTTAAATGAAAAAAGCCAAATTCTATATCTTCTCCCAAGTAAAAATAATATCATTTTGTATCCTTACGATTAACAAAAAGCACTCTAATTTAGATAAAGTTTGGTGTACTTTATTTTCTTTATTTATGTGTGTTTAATTTAAGTAATGTATCTTCATTTAATGATAATGCTAATTTGGTGAAGTTCGGTGTATTTTATTTTCTTTAATTTATGTAAAGCATCTTTATTTAATGATTAGAATAATTTGGTAAAGTTTGGTGCATTTTATTTTCTTTATTTATGGTTGTTTAATTTAAGTAAAGCATCTTTATTTAATGATTAGAATAAGATTATTTTTAAGGTAAATAATTGTTATAATATGTCAATTATACATGTTATAAGTTAAAATTATAAGAACGAATTTAAAGATAAATTTGATTGAAATATGACAAATTTATTGAATGTACAATCTTGATAAGACACATCTTAGAATCATTATAAGAAAAATAATTGACATTATATAATAATGTTCTTTATTTACATTTGTTTATTTTAAGTAAGATCATCTTATAGTTTATAAATATTTTCAAAGAAATAAGATCAAGATTATTTAATCTTGATAAGGTAAATAAGACAAGTTTGAAATACGTGTCATATTGTATGAAATATTGATTAGATATATTAAAAATTAAAACAATATTGATTGAATATATTAAAAATTAAAACTGTAAGAAAATTTATTTTGAAGAGTAATTTTGCTTGAGATGTGACAAATTTATAACCAAGAAGACAATCTATCTTTGATATAATTGTATATCCCACTTCATTAAACCACCGTAGAACCACCCAATGAAGTATTATGTTAGTTAGCCTATGGTTTTGAATACCAGTAATGGTTTTCAAGTGTACTATTTGTCGATATAAACAGATCTTTACCGTGTAGTGCAGTCATTGAAAAGATTTCACTAGATCAGTTATCTGTGTAGATTCAAAGCTTCAAACAAGTGCAAGATTCTTTGTAGATCCAAAGGTTTGAAAAGATGGACATTCTGCAAAAACCCCATGTGGTGATGGTGCCATATCCTGCAATGGGTCACTATATCCCTTTCCTAGACTTAGTCAAACTGCTGGCTTCACATTCCCTCACCCTTACCTAGGTCACCACTCGTACTATTGCACAGCGTCTCAAAGGTCCCGTGGAGGAAGCCCGCAAAGCAGCTGGTCTGGATATTCATCTTGTAGGCCTTTTCCCCCCAAAAGCAATAGAAGGCCTGCCTGAGGGACGAGAAAGCATGGATCTATTGCCTTCCAAATCTTCGTTGGACATAATTTCTTTAGTAGAAAACCTTGAGCAGCCCTTCGACGGCTGGTTCCAACAGCAGGGGAGTCGTCGACCAGTGTGTATTATCAGCGACATGTTCATCGACTGGACTGTCAGATCCTCTGAGAGGCATAAAATTCCCAGGGTCGTTTTCTACACTATGGGGTCTTTCTCGACCTCGATTTTTCACGCCGTCTGCCGCTCCATTTCGACTAACACACTGCGGAAAGCGGGCGACACTGTTATAGTCGATAACATTCTCTCATGTCCATTGATATTTACCAAAGATCAGATGCCTGCGAGATATTTCAACTCTGACTCGGCCGATCCCATGCTAAATTTTGTTGCAGGGAAGATGCAGTCGATCACTAAACGCTGGGGAGTGCTCGTCAACACTTTCGACGGTCTGGAGCCTCGTTATCTGCAGCACTTGAAAAGCATAATAAACGGCAGACCACTTTGGTCTGTCGGTCCTGTTTTACCGTCGGAGGGTAGTGCTCATACAAGAGGGAAAATGGCGGACATTAGCGAGGAGAAGGTGATGCAATGGTGTCTCGTTTGGAAGCCAAGCCTTCTTATCACAAGAGCAAACTAGGGCTCTGGCGAGAGGTCTCGAGGCCAGCGGTCAGGTTTTCATTTGGTCCATCAAAATGTCCTCGGAAACTGCACCCACAGCTCTGAACATGCAGGATTCTCAGGCCGCTTACCTCCCAGAAGGTTTTATGGAGAGAAGTAAAGGATTGGTCATATGGGGTTGGGCGCCTCAGCTGCTCATACTCTCCCACCCATCTGTTGGTGCGTTCATGAGCCACTGTGGGTGGAATTCCACTCTTGAAAGCATTTTGTTTGGCGTCCCGCTGGTCACATGGCCGATGTTCTCAGATCAGCATTTTAACTCTAAGCTGGTGACTGAGGAACTGGACATTGGTGTTCAGTTTTGCCAACACATGGATGAGATTCCGAATGAAAAAAAGGTGGAGAAGGCTGTAAGACTGGTGATGGGAAGTGAACAAGGGAGACAGATGAGGAAACGGGCGGAGGAACTTTAGGAGTTAGCTAAACAGTCTGTGGGAGGAGGAGGATCTTCCACGTCAAATTTACGAGCTTTTGCCCGTGAGATTCATAAGCTTATGGACCGTAATCCTCAAAAGAGGATTAATAATGGAGATGCTGACACAGTTGTCACATCTGACATTATCGATTGAGACACCTCGTTGTACTCTTTCTAAATATCAATGGGGCCGTTGTGTACTATGTAAGAAGCATATAATGAGCTTTAAAAGAAATTTGATGTTAGGTGAGAGGAGTAGAGCGGTTGAGCATGTTGGTACTTGTCATTGTCATAATTTTATTGAGTAATAGAATATATGGATGCTATTGCTTGAACATTAAGATATCAGTAATAAGTATCATGTACTTGATCATTTTAAATTTATTTCATATATTACCTATTTACTACTTTTATGCAATTATGTATGAGTCAATATTAAAAGAATAAACATTTTTGATTTATTGCATATTTTATATGAAGAAAAATGTGATATTATTCAAAACAATTACAGTTTACTTTTGAAAAAATAACAAAACTAATATTAAATATTATAATATAGTTTGTACAATCTTGCAAGTAATTTGTCCAAACACATACATAATTGTCGAATCACTACATTATTATTATTTAATAGATAATAAACAAGTGTTCAACTTCTAGTCTTTTAACTATGATATTGCTATCAGTTTTTGAGTCAAACTCATTGACCCATTTTACTAATTGAACATGTTTCCAACTTGAAATAAATAAAAACTATTATTTCTCATATGTATACCATCTCCCATAAATATTGAGCACTAAATGTTCAATTCAGAGGCTTCAACCACCAAATACTCAATATATTTAAAATTAATATACAAATGCGAGTCTCATTATTTGAATCAAACCAATCAATTAATATATCAAATTTTAAAATTGCCTCTATCAATCTACACTATCACCTCTTATCCAATAAAAATCTATGATTTCAAATCCATGGATCAAACATTTTCAAAAATCAAGAAGGAAAAAAGATAAAAATAACTTATAGTTTTGATAATCCATTTACAATCTCATTGCACACAACTAGACCTAAGATTCTACATTTTTGAACATTTACATTTTAACTACATAGATTATTAGATTGCATAAATGAATAGCCTATAGATAAAATTAGATTATTTTGCAATTTTCTTCTCAAGTATTTTTTTTCTTCATTAAATTTTAACACAAGTTAGAAAATCAAAAAATGTAAAATAGGGAGAATAATATACTAATGTCATCAGATGAATTTCCATACACATTATAGATTGAATGCATTCAATTTTGTATTTTTGAACATGTAATTTTTTTAAAGGATAAAATAATAGATTCCATCTTATATCAATATGGCTCAACATTAGCCCCCACGGGTTAGAGTAGTTGGTCCTAAGTCTTGGGTTTGCTCCCTGGGGTCTTGGGTTTGACTCTCTCTCCCAGAATTATTCTGCCACAGACACCTAGGGGCGGCGTTGATGGCACCATGGCCGTAGGGATTAGTCTCGCCCCCAACTCGCCCCTTGCCTGAACCAGGGTAAGGTCAAGGCGCTGGGTTGGGGCTGCGGGGATACCCCGACGAAAAAAAGAAGAAGAAATGGCTCAACATTTAAAAGAAATAACAATAGAGATATCATAGATTTTGGTAGCTTGAGATCCTTAGTATGGAATGGATTCGATATAGATTATATGATCCTTCAAGAGTAATGCATTATAAAGAATAAGAATAATATTGAACAACAATTATAACATAAAGAAAGGCAATTCTTAAATGGCACTTGAGAATTGTTCTACCACATTAGAAACAAAATAAAATAGTTAACATATATAAGGACAAATAGTATAAATACAAAAAATGTCAATATCTATATGTCAATTTTTATAAATATAAACTCGATGCATAGGCAGAGAGTGTAAGATTATAGTTTAAAGTAAAGAAATATATGATTCACATCTATATTGTGGGATATAATAGATATAACAAGAAGCAATAGGCAAGTAGGCATCCATGAAATACAAGCTACCATGTGCACCAATATTAAGTGGAGAGCTATGAGGAAATTTTGTCTTCTCAAGAGATACATATATAATCCCCATACATATGAGAAGGTTGCAATTGTATATGTGTAGTGTTGAGCCATTCATAGTGCCTTCTTCGCTAAATTTTTTTCCTACCCTACAAAACCACATGATTTAGGTTTTAGGAGTGACTAAGTGGCAATGATGGAAAATAAAAATAATAATAAAATGGCGTGGCTACATTTTGTGTGATGTTGATGAAATTTCCTAAAGTAGAATCCTAGCCATATGAGTTACACATTTTAGAAACCCATATTAATGGGTGTATCTGGCAAGTTTAAACCTTTGCCTCTCTGTAGTAATTTATCCAACCTACTATTACATTAGATTTGCTAGACATTAACCTCATTCCTGCTTAACCTTAAGATGATCCCAATATGTAGATCCTTTATTCATCACCTAGATCTAATACATAGGTGTGGACTTGATTCAAGTTATTTATTCAATCTTAGATCTAAAGTTTAAACTTAAAATTCAAAATAAATCATATCATCTTTTCCCTACTAGCTATAGTGAGCCAACTTACCAAGCACATATTTGTGTCAATTTATATGCTATTTTGTTTATTTAAAGACACCCGTTGATTCAATTTTTGATATCAAATAACAATGCTCAAATGGGAAAGAAAATCTAGGTCAAAGAGCTTAAAGAGGAACCATTTTTTAATCGCTTCCGTGTGATATCAATTTAGGACCATTGCATGCTTGTTATCCTCAATCACCATTAGGAAGTAATTGACTTGGTCTAGCAAGGGGTCTAATTATGAAGAACACGACCCTCATGATTCAACAAATTATCTAAAGTTTCTTATGAATATGATCAATTCTTACTAAAATTTAGCTATCAAAAAATCGGGGCAAGTCAATTCTAATAGTCGAATTCCTTCCAATTCATTCCCAAAAACTTTGCATTCTTGTTCACTTCTATAGGCATGAAAATTAGGTCCACAAGTAGAGATGATCTAAACCTAATTAGGTCCACAAGTAGAGATGATCTAAACCTAAACAAAACATAGTCGATAGTTTTTGAGACATTTGTATAATCAAAACTTAAACTTCTAACATTTTGATGAATTGATTATTGATATCTTCTTCATCATTTTTTTATCTTTCAAATCTAACAAAATATTACATTTAAATTTATTTAAATCTATATTCATTATTTTCCATCAAAATTCATTATTGTAAGACATTTGCATATAATTAATGAAATTAATTAGAATTATCTTAAAGACTTCTGTAAAAAAGGTTATAAAGGAAGGCACTCGAAACTTTTTCGAATATACTCCAACAAACTTCCTATAATGAATTTACACCTTACACATCTTGATCCATTATGAATGTTCAAATTATTAATTCAAACTTATTGAATGTCGTAAAAAGAAATTGTGAAATAAAATTCTCACACTGATCCATAATTTATTTCTCAACTAGGGGAAAGGACCCGGTAGTTGTGCAGAGTACTTCCAACTTCTCAAAATCCTAATTGGAAATTTCAAATCACTCCGATTTTTTTACAACAACTTACTTGGCAAGTCCCCTGCTTATAACTAAGGTTTTAGGGTCACATCATCAAATATGATGCCACATCAGCATGCTTTTTGCCAAGGTGTCCAAAACAGCCCAAAGAAAAGTGAAACCAATAGGCGTGCAAAAGAGACCCCAATAGTTGTGCAATTTATATGGCATCACCTGATTGGTTACTTTTTACAATATTAGTACATTTCTTAACAACTATTGATACATTTCCTAACAAAAATTGATATTTTTTGTTTCAAACAATATGTTTTATTTGTTCAATTTTTAAAACAAAAGGTATCAACAACCCTCACAACAATTGATACATGCTCAACCACTGATGATCTTCCCCTACTTTAATGGAGTCTGAATGGACCGCACCATCATAACTTTCCTAAATAGCAACTACTGATGATCTTCCCTACTTTAATGGAGTCTGAATGGACCGCACCATCATAACTTTCCTAAATGCTATTTAGCTTTTAAAATATCACAGATACAGTGAAACCTTTCCTAGGATCATAAAGAAACGTCACATCTTGCACCAGATAGAGTAATTTATTATTAATTGCCACCTAAACCAACTGGTATTTGCGATAACACTAGCCCTCTTTTCATGTCACGCGCCGCAGACTCTGCATATGACTTGCAAACGCTGCTTTTAAAATATCACAGATACAGTGAAACCTTTCCTAGGATCATAAAGAAACGTTACATCTTGCACCAGATCGAGTAATTTATTATTAACTGCCACCTAAACCAACTGGTATTTGCAATAACACTAGCCCTCTTTTCATGTCACGCGCCGCAGACTCTGCATATGACTTGCAAACGCTTGCACATTAGCTTTGGAAGATCCTCCATCTTCAACAGCTTTTCTGGCCATCTCCCGAAGCTTCTCTGCGCATGTCCTCATCTCCCTCCCTTCCTCCCCACAAATCACCTGTATTACAGCCGCCCCAACTTTTTCTTCATTTGGAAGCCCAGGTCTATGTTCGCAGAACTGAATCCCGAGCCCAAGCTCAGCCAACAGTCTCACATTAAAAAACTGGTCTCCATACATGGGCCAAGCTATAATGGGAACTCCAAGAGTAATGCTTTCGAGCGTAGAATTCCATCCACAGTGGCTCATGAAAGCAGCCACGGAGGAATGCGAAAGAATCAGAAGCTGAGGCGCCCAACCCCATATGATCAACCCTCTTCCCTTTGTACGCTCTAGGAATTCCCTGGGAAGATACTTGGTAGCGCGATCTGAAAATTCTGATTCAGTGGTCGGAGAAAGCTTGATAGCCCAAATGAATGGCTGCCCACTGGCTTCCAATCCTCTCGCCAAGGCATTTGTTTGTTGCTCAGACAAAAATGTCTCGCTCCCAAACGAAACATACACAGTCGATCGGGGACTTTGGGAATCCAGCCATTGAACAAGCTCATCTTCGCCCACGTCCGCCATTTTCCCCCTCGAGCTACCCTTAGTAGCTCCGCTGAAATAGCCTGGAGGAAGCAATGGTCCTATGGCCCAAACTGGTTTGCCCGTCAAATTCCTCAGGTGCTCAACATACGTCGGCTCAAGCTCCTTGAATGTATTAATCAACATACCCGAGCTTTTCCCGATCGACAGTAACCTCCGCAAAATAAACTCGATCCTGGAATTCAAAGGACCCCCATCAAAAAAATCGTCGGCTATCTCATGTTGACGAAATTTATGAGAATGCGGCAGATCCAGACCGAACACAACGCTGTCCTCGTCTTGTTTCCGCGCCTCCTTTTGCAGCAAAGTGCGCGAGACAGAGTACAACAGACTTACTGCAAAAGCCCCTGAGGCGTTGAACTCAATACAAGAAATCTTGTACTTCTCTGCACTTTCTCGAGCCCATCCCATGAAAACGTCATGGACTATACAGACGGGAGCTTCTGTTTCTGTTTCTCCCTGAAACTGCTGCTCGATCCAGAGATCGAAAGGCTCCTGAAGCTTCTCTGCTAACTGAAAAATAAGGCCGTGGTCCGACCTTGGAAGAAGCTCGGCACTTTCACGTCCGTCTAGGCCTTCTACAGCGGGCGTCGGAATAACTGCCAGTCGAATATCGAGGCCATTCGTTGCAGCTTCCATAACATGGTGTTGCAGGCGGGGAGCATTAGCAGCTGTTGTGACATAACTAACGGTGAGACCGTGTGAGGCAAGCAGCCTTGCCATGTCCAGAAAAGGGATTGAGTGGCCCAGAGATGGAAATGGCAGTGCCACAAGATGGGGCTTCTGATTCTGAAATCCATTCATTGTAGAAGGTAAAAAATTTCAGCTACAGATCGATAACAGATGAGGAGGAGAGATGAATGTCTCGACTTCGGGCGTTAAATAACTAGGAAACGAGAGGATCTCAAACGGCCTCGTAGTTTACAAGCTGTAAGAAGATTTTCCTCTGTAATGATACCAGATTTTTGCAATCTAAAAATCGATTTATTTCAATATTTCTGGAATTCGAGCCCACGTGCGGAAGGGAGGGTATTCGCTTGAAGGGTAGATTGGAGCACAATGATTGACGTCAAACTCACCACCTGCTCAGTCTTTTTCACTTTGAAGGACTATTGTTTTCTTTCGGATATATAGGTAAAATATTTCGGAATATTATAGGACATATTCTTATTAGGTTGAAGGTGTCTTTTATATGAAATGGACAAGTTTAAATTTGAAATCGACGGTTTACTTTTTTCAATATGCATGTAAGACGATCAAAAGTTTTACAACTGTTAGATTTTGTTTCTTTTCCATAATCGGTTTCTTTTCCTTTTCCCGTGCCTACCATTTGTTTTTTCCTATTGCCCCCTTCTTGTTTTACAAGTTTCGTACTTCACTGTTGACAGCACAAAGCATTTAAAACTTCGGGAGATGCTCAATTCATTCAGTCGCGGCTATTCTGGTTCCAAAACAGACCTTTCGTATAGCGTGATAGTGACGTGTTAGTCAATCACAGCCGTTTATTGCAAAATCGACGATGTAAAACGCACGATTACCACACGTGTTAGTCAATCCGTATTGCCATTTTGAAACCATAATAGACACATCATTCTACATAAAAACTTTATTCAATATTTAAAAATCATACAAACTCGATCAATTTCATGTCACGTCATACATTATTCTTTTAATTAAGCAGGTGAATGCCCATTTACTATGAAAAATATCCAACCATACGTGGCTATTGCTTGAATGTGATTTAATCACTTTTAAATTGAAGAGGAACACTTAAAATTGATACCTACCATGCCTTTTATCAAAACAATTAAAACAAAAGTCAAATATTTTTTTATAAATTTTAATATAATTATTATGTATTATAAATTATTAAATGTAATTTACAAATTCTAATTAAAATTATATATTTATCTTATATAAAATCTATATTATAATCATATTTATTATTATGTATATATTTTTTATTATATAATATAAATATTAAATATATTTTGAATATAAGATAATAAAATTATATATTTGAACATATTCGTTATTTTTTTTATTTATGTATATAATATTTTGTTATAATTTATAAGTTGATTTCATTATATCACATTTTAGTATAGTTTCAGCATAAATTATTAAATATAAATATTATGTATAATATTATATAAATTAATACAAGAAAATTTAACAATTTTATTTGAAAAATATAATATGAAATTATATTTAGTGTAATCAAATAATATCTTAGAATTCTCATTTAAAGATAATGGAATCTTCAAGCAATCCAAATTTAATATTATAAAATATAATTTTAAAACATTAAGTGAAATTGAAAAAATAAAAATGAGTTTGTTTTTGGAGTCTACATATACAAAAGAATACAAATCTAGAGCATCCAAATGAGAATTAGATTCTTCTCAAACTCTACTCCTTTTACCCAATTTGCGTCCATTTTAAAACATAAAGATGGAGAAGGAAACAAACACAAAGATCTCTCTCTCTCTCTCTCTCTCTCTCTCTCTCTCTCTCTCTCTCTCTCTCTCTCTCTCTCTCTCTCTCTCTCTCTCTATATATATATATATATATATGTGTGTGTGTGTGTGTGTGTGTGTGTGTGTGTGTGTGTGTGTGTGTGTGTGTTTCTATCCCCCTATCTCTACCTTTTTTTATCCATCCCTATTTCTATCTTTATTTCTCTCTCTCCCTCTTCATCTCTCCCACCATCTTTCTATCTCTATATATTATCTCTCTCCATCTCTATCCCTATCTTCATCTCCATCTTTCTCCCCTCTCTATCTCCTTACCTCTCCTTGGATCTCTCTTTCTTCTCCCTTTATCTTTTCCATTATATCTATCTACCTCTCTCTCTCTTTCTACCCCAATATTTTCTATTGCTCCTTCTTTCAATATGTAGTGTCATAAAATTGTGACCCTAGCAATTTTAACCACATTTGAAGTCCTCACCTTGGCGACAACATCTTCCTTCCCAACCAGGACTTCTCTTTGCATTTCCACCTTGAACCTCTCCTTGTTAAAGCCCTGAGATGACCTCAGGACCCTGTCCGGACCCTAAGATAGGGCAGGACAAGGGTGTGGTGCCCCCTGTCCCCCCCTCTTAGGGTGGTCCCAAGATAGGTCCCTTTGGTCCTATTTGCATTTTGGGATTCTGAACTTTCTCGATGTTAGCCTTTGGTGAATTGATCCTCTGAGGCATGTATAAAAGGGAGTTGGTCCTCTCATTTGCATATACATGAATGGGCGATACAAAAGAGACAAAGGAGGAAATATACACAATAGGCGAAATTCAAGCATTCATCAAGTCTTCTTCTTCATTCATCCATGGGAGCAACATTTACAAGATTCATTGGCAAGCATATGTGTGTGTGTTAGGATTTTGTCATGTTACATGCCATTTCATACAACATTTGTGATTACATTCAAGAAGTAAAGCAACCATTGTCAACAAATTGCAGATCTACAAGGTATACATTTCGATTGTTTACATTCAAGCATTTGCAATTACTTTCTTTCAAGGTTGATTCCTCAACCGAGATTTGACTGAGGCAAACCCATATCCACAACCCTTCTTCCCCTCTTTTTCTATGTGTAGGTTGTAGGTGCACAACTATAATTGCAAGTTTGGGCTTCATTTGTAGAGACAGAGAAACCCTTTTCATTTTGCGGGTTTTTTGGAGGACCGTGGACGCTTTCAGCATGATACCGCCAACTTTTCCTCAAATTCACAGGGCAGATCCATACCACTCTAGATATCTCAGATCCGAAGTTACTTCGCGATCCCGAACCGGTAGCCCCTCATTTCACTCATTTCATCTCTCTTTTCTACATAGTCAACAAGTCAACTTTCTCATTTACAAAAGAGGGTAAATCACACTTAAACCCTTGCAATCCACTTGGAATTCACATCCTTATTTCCCTTGGATTTGGATCTAGTGGATTCAAGCCCCTCTTTTGAATGTAAAGTCCTTCCAAGTGAAAATCATCCTAGTGGTTTCCTTTCTCTCTCCTAGGTGGGGAGTCACTAGGATCCAATTTTCCACTTTACATTTTGGTGAACTTGACGTCTTACACATTAATTCTCAATTCTCATTATTAGATTTGATTAAGTGCAATTTGAATTTCAAATTTTCATTTCCAAGTTTGATCTATTTGCAAATTTTAGAGGTTAATTGCATTGAAACCCTAATTTTTCATTTTATGAACATTAAGCTTGTGAAGTGCAAAATTTTAATTGCTTGTTTCAGATCTGGTTTTTATTTCACAATTGCAATTCAAATCTATCTTGTTATTCTGAAAACTCAGTGGTTAAACAACAAAACCCTAATTCTAAAAATGCTTTTATTTTTGACCTTTGAGTGCCAATTTGCCCGATGTACACATCTCCAAATCAATTATTTTTTTGGATTCTGCAATAAAATCAGAATATCTATCATCCTTACAAATTTCAAAAAAAGTTGGTCGGACTATGTGCACTTTCAACACGGTCCCTTGCTTTTTCCCGAAATTTTGGGAGACGGAATTGACTGTACTTTTTTGCTTAAATCCAAAAACTTGGCGTACTTTATCAAATTTAACACCTCTAAGGTCGAACACAAATTCAAATTTTATCAAATTCAAAATTTCAATTAATTTTCATAAAAAGGTCCTAATTTTAGATCTTCTTTTCCAACAAATTAAGATTTTAAATAAGAGACTTTCAATGGCAATTAATAAATTGGATTTACTTGCTATTTTGCATATATTTACTACAATCATGTGTTGGATAAGAGTTTCTTTCATTTCTTGTTGCTTCTCTTTATGCATAACACTTGGTCATATTGTGTTGTTAGGATTTCCAAATTATTTTCTTTTCAATTAGATCTCAAAGCTTTCATGTATCATTTATGTTGCATTATGGTGATGTTGTTAACAAAATTAATTTCCTATGGAAATCACCTTAAGGATTTTGTAGATCCTTACCCTTGTACCTCTCCCAGGGTATCTTATGTGGATGAGATGAGGGGGGAGAGAGAGAGAGAGAGAGAGAGAGAGAGAGAGAGAGAGAGAGAGATTAGGGGAGTAGGGGGGAGGGGGGAGAGAGAGGGAGAGATAGAGAGAGGGAGGGGGAAAGGATACCATATGACCCCTAAGGACAACATATGACCCCTTATGACACCATATTGGGTTGTTACGGGTTGTAAGGTGTCCTAAGGGGTCATATTGTGTCATATGACCCCTTTAAGACACCATATGACCCCTTGGGACATAATATGACCCTTTACGACTCTATACGGTGTTTGTGAGATTTTGTCAAGATCAAGAGCTCAATGAAAAGTACAAAATAGAGAGACAAGATATAGGACAAGAATAAATTGTATTCTCATCAATAGATAAAAATGGCTATTACATACAATGAATATGAGCCTGCATATATAGGCAACTCTATATGGATATGTGAGCACACAAACATGACATGTGACTCAATAAGAAACAAGGGTACGTAGGAAATAGGTGTGGTAGGTAGGAGACACAATAAAATATTCCACTTGAGGTGGATCACCCACCGAAGGTGGAATTATCACTCCACAATAAGTGGATGTGATAGAGTAGTAACAAGATCAACACCATAAAAGGTAGAAATTATCCTACACACACTATCCCAATATGGCACAAACACCCAAGTGTCTCATACCCAAACTACTATGAAATGCTTTATCCTAAGTAAACTTAAGTAAGGTGTAATAATATCCATGATGAATAATTATTTACATCAACACCCCTCGTTAAGTGCAACTTAGGGGAATGCACTTAAGTCTACAATGCAACTAAGCAATGCAAGATGGGTCCTGGCTACGAGGCCATGTTAGGTACCTGTGTACAAATGCAAATTCATGCAAACCAATGCAATGAAATCTCTCACAAAGCGAGGAAAGAGAGAAAAACCCAATGGGAAAAAACCCTCCCCCAAAAGAGAGATGAAAGCTATACAAGAGAACTCTCATAGAAGTATGTGAAGAACAAAACCTCATGTGAGGAAAAAGTCCCCCCCCCCCCCCCCCCCCATATGAGAGAAGAAGAGAAGTTAGGTAGCCCCCTGTCAATGTAGAATCTGCACCAATGATAGAAGCTTGATGATGTATGAAGAAACTGCTCCACGAACGTTGAACAACATTCCTCCCCTTAGGAAGAAACAACACCAAAGGTGTATCCATGAAGTCTCCCCCAATCATGGAGGGAATATGTATGAAAAAAAGTCATGATGAATGAAGTCTCTAAAAACTGCTTAAGGGTCCCCATGTCGATGCTGAAAGATACCCCATCCAAAGGTGGTAAACTGTTCCACACTACTAAAAAAGGCACTCCAAGATCTAGTGGAGATGAATGTCGAACAAGTCCCAAAGACTCACATGTCTCCTCTAAACAGAAAGAGACCTCCTCCAACTGTTGTACATAAGTATCCACAATCATGCCAACCTCAAAAGAATGATCATGTAGAGAATGAATAAGAGGGTCAGAGCGTTCCCTCGCAACAATCGAAGAAGGATCATCTTCATCATCAAAGAGAAGATGAATATCATCAATGATGTCTCCCAAATCTGCAATGTAAGATTCCACAAACAAACCTACAATGTCTGTCAAGTACTCATCCCATGAAACTGAAGCTGGAAGACAAGATATAACCTGTTGCACTGAATCACATGAAGGCAAAACTATCACACTATCTGCATCATCAGGTGCAATAGGTGATGTGATATCAAAAGGAGGAGATGAAACACAAGGCTCAAGAATGGGGTCACATGTGAGAATCCCCATGTTCAAGTACCCAAAGTTCTCCTCAAAATCTGAACCATCACAAGAAGTGTGATCATCATGTATAGAATAATCATATGTGAAATCATCATCATCATCAAAATCTGAAAAGGAGTATAACCGAGATGCATGATCAACCACCCCAGTCACAATGATAGATCTACTCTCCAAGTCTCTAATGAAAACTGACTCAGGTGTGAACTCCACAATTCTCTTAGTTGCGCCATGTGTGATTTGATAGATGGAAAGGAGCTTGTTTGTCAAATGGGGTACACACAACACATCATTGAGGGAGTTATCCCTAATGGCAATAGATCCTTTCCCAATCACATACATGTATGTATGATTTCCCATCAAAATTTTCAGCATGGCGCAAGGCTCAAATGAAGAGAACATAGAATATGAAGATGTCATGTGATGAGAAGCCCCTGAATCTAGAAGCCATCTCCATGAATCATGACTTGTAGTAGCACAAAGAGCTTTTCGATTTCTTGTCCCAAAAGAGTGAGTCTTCCCACTTGTAGAAGCCATGAATGCTTTCCCTTTTCCTTTTTGAATGTGTGGAAGTGGAAGTTGATGAATCATCCTTCTTGTAGACATTAGGAAAATCAATGTTATGCTTTTTGAGGATGTATGTGAGCTCATCAATCTTCTTAGAATGGCAATGATGCTCCTCATGACTAAACTTTTTACAATAGGCATAGTAGTAGGTCTCTCCCTCTTTGGTGAATTGTCCCTCTTGGAAGAGGATGAATCTCCTTGTTGTGGAGAAGGTGATGCTTTGTCCTTAGGATTTGATTGCCATTTCTTCTTGTTTGAGTTGTCGTTTCCTTGATTTCCTTTGTTCCCTTGATTGGCCACTAATGCTTGAGACTTAGAAGCCTTGAGAATGCCCATGCTTATCAACTTAGTTTGTTCCATCATCAGCATTTCAGCGAAAGCATCAAATGTAGGCATTGTGTAGCTTGAACCCATTGTCATCCTATGGGTTTGAAAACTAGAAACAAATACTGCATATTCTTGTGGAAGCTTGCCCATCAAATTGAAGATCAATTAAGCATCCTTTTTATCAATGCCACAATCTTTGAGTTGCGCCCTCAACTCTTTTACCTTAGTGACATAATCTTGTATAGTATCAAAGTTCTTGGGATCTAACATGGTGAGATCAATATCAATTTGATATCCCCTAATCTCATCAACTTGACCATACAAGTCTTGAAACTTTTGCCAAACATCCTTGATTAGAGTACATTTCTCAATATGAAAAATGAGATCCTTTGATACATACTTTCTTAAGGTACCAATTGCCATGATATTTTTAGTGATCCAATCCAAGTGACCAATAGGATCATCCTTAGGATCAGTGGGAGCAACAATAGTTTCATCAATGTAATGAGTTAGTCCTTTTTCCATAAGTTTACTCCATGCATCAATTTTCCAAGTAGCATAATTATGAGGAGTTAAGAGAGGAAACTTAGGAGAACCCATAGCAGGAAAAAGGAAGGAACACAAGAGCAAAAAAGCACAAGAGACACCCCCCAAAATTCACTCAATCAAAGTACCCCCCAAAATGATGATTTTGGCACTTTATATGTAGTGCGTGTACAATAGGCCACTTGCAAACAATGGCAAGGTGGACTTATGATTTTGTTTTACAACTGCCCCAATAGGCTAAAAAATACAATGCAAAAGACCAAAAAGATAGATCTATGCAATACAAGTGCCAAATTGGCCAAAAAAGATCATATGCTAAAAGTACAATTTTTACCCAAAATCGTTGTAAACTGATAGCATATTATGAGTGTAGACAAAAAATTATGCACTTTAAAAAAAAAAGCACATGAAAAGGAGTTCGTATGAGCCCAAATGAAGTTGTGGAAGTTGCAGAAATGGGGATTGGACAGGTAAAGTCACCAAAAGCTGAGATTTCTGAAAAATATGTCCATAAAATCAGAAAATAATGCCACCACGAGAAATGACACGAAATTGTAGCCCATTTCAAAAAAAATTGCACCAAAAAAGCAACAAAAAAGAGCAAGATATGGCCATTTGAAGTTGAACTACAAAATCAAAAAGCTCAACAAGGGGGGCTTGTCAATTTTAAAAAAAATTATGATGTCAGAAAAACACGAGGTTAAATTTGATGGTCATTTAGCCGTTGTGAAAACTTCACCTCCTTGCTGACTAGGCGTCTGTACGGTACATACGCCTGACGTTTCAGAATCTGATTGGTTGAAATAGCTGATGTGGTCTGTACAGTCAGGTGATGTGGCATTCTGTGTGGCAGGTACAGTTGCTGATGTATCTGGTGACATGGCAAGATGACTAGGCAGAGGGTTGACTAGGTAGTTGACCAGGCCAACGGTGTTGCTGACTGCATGGCAGGGTCCACTTGGCAACCCGCGTGGTAGATGGAGTAAAGGAGGTCATCGGGAAGGAGAATGTCATGACGGAGGCGGGAGAAAGTCTGCAGGAGCCGGTTGACGGGATGCTATCTGTTTTAGAGTACTGTCGCTGCACTGGAGGTCAGGGAGATGGATCGACCGGTGGGTGACGTGACCGGGGCCGGTGAACTGCGGACTGTCGATGGGATGCGGGGGAGGCCGGTAGTGGATGGGTCTCCTGGAGCAGCTGGGATGTCAACAGGTACAATAAAAGCTCTGCAAAAAAATGCAGTATGGGTATGGTGGGCAGGGGTGATTGGACCCCCCCACAAATTTTGATTTTTTGTTTAGAAAACTTTTCAAAATCAATAGAAAAAATTTCTGCGAATTTGATTTTTTGCAGAAAAAAAAAAAAAAATTGTGAAAAAAAATCATTTACGCCTTTTTAATTTTTTTTTTGAAATCTATACTGTACCGGCCAAATTGGGCAAAATGTTTCCTCCAAGCCCGAAATTTGACTTTCACCAAAATAGGCCAAATTTATACTCAAAATTCATGGAAACAGCCACCCGGACGCAATGGAGAGGTCAGATCTGGTCTAGGACGCCTCCAAAAGATGTTGCTCCTCAAATCTACCTCTTGATGTTGCAATAAAGCCTCTCAAGGACGAATAAATGACTCTCTATTGGCTCTGATACCATGTGAGATTTTTCCAAGATCAAGGGCTCAATGAAAAGTACAAAATAAAGAGATAAGATATAGGACAAGAATAAACTGTATTCTCATCAATAGATAAAAATGGTTATTACATACAATGAATATGAGCTTGCATATATAGGCAAAGCTTTATGGATATGTGAGCACACAAACATGACATGTGACTCAATAAGAAACAAGGGTAGGTAGGAAATAGGTGTGGTAGGTAGGAGAAACAATAAAATATTCCACTTGAGGTGGATCACCCACCAAAGGTAGAATTATCACTCCACAATAAGTGGATGTGATAGAGTAGTAACAAGATTGACACCATAAAAGGTGGAAATTCTCCTACACACACTATCCCAATGTGGCACAAACACTCAAGTGTCTCATACCCAAACTACTATGAAATGCATTATCCTAAGTAAACTTAAGTAAGGTGTAATAATATCCATGATGAATAATTATTTACACCAATAGTGTCGTTATGGGTCATATGACCCCTTGTGACCCCTTATGATACCATATGGTGTCGTTAGGGGTCATATGGTGTCCTAAGGGGTCATCGGACACCATATGACCTTTAAGGACAACATATGACCCCTTATGACACCATATTGGGTCGTTATGGGTCATATGGTGTCCTAAGGGGTCATATTGTGTCCTACAACCCCTTAGGACACCATATGACCCCTTACGACACCAAATTATATCTTTATGGGTCATATTGTGTCCTAAGGGGTCATATTGTATCATATGACCCCTTTAAGACACCATATGACCCCTTAGGACACAATATGACCCTTTACGACTCTATACGATGTTGTTATGGGTCATATGACCCCTTATGACACCATATGATGTTGTTATGGGTCATATGACCCCTTATGACACCATATGGTGTTGTTAGGGGTCATATGGTGTCCTAAGGGGTCATGGGGCACCATATGACCCCTAAGGACAACATATGACCCCTTATGACACCATATTGGGTCGTTATGGGTCCTATGGTGTCCTAATGGGTTATATTGTGTCCTAATGGGTTATATTGTGTCCTAATGGGTTATATTGTGTCCTACGACACCTTAGGATACCATGTGACCCCTTATGACAGCAAATTGTGTCGTTATGGGTCATATTGTGTCCTAAGGGGTCATATTGTGACCCCTTTAAGACACAATATGACCCTTTACAACTCTACACAATGTCATTATGGGTCATATGACCCCTTATGACACCATATGGTGTCATTAGGGGTCATATGGTGTCCTAAGGAGTCATGGGACACTATATGACCCCTTATGACACCATATTGGATCGTTGTGGGTCCTATGGTGTTCTAAGGGGTCATATTATGTCCTATGACCCCTTAGGACACCATATGACCCCTTGTGATACCAAACTATATCATTGTAGGTCATATTGTGTCATATGACCCCTTTAAGACACCATATGACCCCTTAGGACATAATATGACTCTTAACGACTCTATACGGTGTCATTATGGGTCATATGACCCCTTATGACACTATATGGTGTCTTTAGGGGTCATATAGTGTCATAAGGGGTCATGGGACACCATATGACCCCTGAGGACAACATATGACCCCTTATGACACCATATTGGGTCATTATGAGTCCTATGGTGTCCTAAGGGGTCATATTGTATCCTATGACCCCTTACAACACCAAATTGTTTCTCTCTCTCCCCTAATCTCTCTCCCCCTCCCCCCTCTCTCCCCTAATCTCTCTCTCTCTCTCCTAATCTCTCTCTCTCTATCCCCTAATCTTTCTCTCCTCCTACCCTAATCTCTCTCTCTCTCCCCCTCCCCTAATCTCTCTCTCTCTCTAAAATATGAGTACTAAAATCGGATATCTAATTTCATCGGATATACAATTTCTGCCACTACCATTAATGTGGCAACAGTAAAAAAAAGGCGGCAACGGGAATAATTTTTGGGACCACAAATTTATACATTAAAATTGGATATCCGATATCCGATTATATCGGATATCCAATTTTTATAAATAAAAAAGAGCCCGTTGGGCCATTTTGTAGATTCCAATGGGCCACATTCTTCACATTCTATTTTCTGTCGACAATCATGGGTTTTCAGACATGTTGAGACAAATTTGTGTGTTTTGAGATATTCTTAAATTCAAATCTTATATTTTCAATCATTTAGGAGCATCTTTGTGGAGGTAAATGGGGAGTAGTGTTTGTCGTAAGTCTAAATGCAAAAGAAAGCTTTCAAATGACCAAATTGAAGTGTATAGAGAAAGAGATAGAGAAGGTCATAGGAGGAGAAGACAAGGTATGTTAAATATTGCTAATGTTACTTCAAGTGAAGAGGAAATTGAATTTGAAAATGTTGAACAAGTTATTGAAAATGAAAATGTAGATTTTGAAAGTGAAAATGTTGAACATGTTGAAAGTGATAATGAAAATGCTCAACATGACGTGAGAATGGAAAGTGAAAATTTGGGAGTTGACAATGAAGGTGTCCATAATTTTGGTGCAAATATGATTTTTTTTGACATTGGACGTGAAAATGTAGAAGTTTTTGACATAGGAGGTGAACATGTGGAAAACTTTGACATTGGAGGTGAAAATGTGGAAAAATTTGACATTGAAGGTGGAATTGCTCAGCCAAGTGAACAATATGTAACACCTAATTACTGTTGGCATATGATGATATGATGATAATGTATGTTGTCATTGATGTCAATAGGTACAGATGAACCGGTATGAAGATTGGAAGAAGTTGTTATTGATGTTCACATTGGAGAATCGGTATGAAAAGATGAAGTGAACTCATGTTAGGGTTTCACTAAGTGTGACTACCGGTTGGTAGTCTCAGCTCTAGGGTTTCCGATTTGACAATCTAGCTTGTGTGATGCAACCGATGATATTCTATGATGAGTTAGCTAAGAGATAAGGATGAGATTGAGATACCACGTCAGTTTTGTGCACATGAAGGATTTCCTTGAGGATCTTGCATGTGAAGATCGATTGCATTAAATGTCTACCTCGAGAATGAACATTTTTCTTAGCGGTATGAGAAAAAAGCATGATGGGTTACTAATTTCTATATGCGGTAAAGAATGGATGATGCAAAATGACTTGTAATTTGTTTGAGATTGTTTCATTCTATGCAACGTGTTTGGACGATCAAGATTGGACCGCTTGTAATTATAAACCTAAATACTTAAGGTTTAGGGTTTATGCTACCGACCTAATTGCTGTCTATAAGGTTGATGATGTTTGTTATTGTAAGTGTTGTAAAATGTTGTGTGTGTATCCTAGTGATGAGATACTTTCCAAACCAGTGAGTGGAAAACTAAAAAGTGTGATTGCAGAGTAGAGGAGTGGAAAACTGCAGAGTGTGATTGCAGAGTAGAGGAATTGAAAAGGATATGCCTTAGCATGTAGTGTTGTTATCAGATCAGAGTTTTATCTATTGTCTTCTAACCATTTCAACAGAAGAAAATCCCTTTGTCGGGTAGCTTTAAAAGACTTATTATAAAACCTCTAACCAGGTGACTCAAGTTCATTGAGTTCTTCAAATCCTCTAGCAAGGTAACCTTTAACATGGTATATAGCCATCCCTTAACCGAGTGATCTTTAACAGGATCGGTTCCTAATAGAACCTTATTGTAAAGTCTTTAACCAGATTAGGCTCCTACCAGAACGAGCTTCAAAAGAGTTCAAAAACAAGCCTGTGGGTATTCATCCCCACCGTGGTTTTTCCCATTTGGGTTTCCACGTGAAAAATTTGTGTTTCATGAGTTGTGCATTTTTCATGTGATGATTCAGTACTCTTTGTTTAGGTGATTATGCATGCAAAGCTAAAGGTTATGGTATTACTGATACAACACATGCATATGTGTTTTGGTGAAGTAGTTATCAAGTGTTGAATGATATTTGAAGTATTCAGTTTTACTGGTTTAGATGTCTGAAGTCTTACTGTGTTTAACCGGTATTGCCATGGTTAAGTTCAGTGATGAAGACAACAGGTTAGCATTGTTTTAACTTGATAAGTTGTGGAGAAGTTTTTGTATGTACTGATTCACCCCCCCCTCAGTACTAGTTAGGGTATTTGCTGTTCATCATTATTCATCAATTGGTATCAGAGCAACTCCAGGTCCTCGGTGATATAAGCTTAACCACTCGAGGTAAAGATCTTTCTTTAATGATGAAGAGGGAAGGTCCTAAGTTCAATAGAGATAACTTCAAAATATGGAAGGACATAATGAAAATTTATATCAAGAGTTTGGGTGCTCAACACTGGAGCTATGTTGAGAATGCCTATGTAATCCCCACTGGCACTCTAACCGATGATCAGAAAAGAGAGATTCGAGAAAATGGGCAAGTCATGGAAGCCCTTATTAGCAGTTTATCCGACATTGAGTTCATTGATGTACAAGATAAGGACACTCCTAAGGATGTATGGGACACATTGGAAACTATTTATGGCCATGATGAGCATGTCAAGCAAGCTAAGGAAGAGAGCCTTAGAGGAAAATTTGAAGACATGAGGATGGTTGAAGGTGAGACCATTAAACAATATGGCATAAGGATCAAGACTGTGGTTGGAGACATCAAGAGCACTGATGGAACAATTGATGATTCCACCGTTGTTAGTAAAGTTTTGAGATCACTCTTACCGGTCTATGCAATCAGAGTTACTTCTATTCAAGAACTAAGGTCTCTTGACAAAACTAAGGTATCCTTAGACTCTATCATTGCAAAGTTGACAGCATATGAGTTAAATAGCTATGATGGCAGTGTTGAGAAGATTGAGTCAGCTTTTAGAGCATCTGTTGCACTAACTAGAAAAGGAAAAGAAGTAAGTACCAGTCATGAATCCATGCAAAGCAGAGGTATGGATGATGAAGAGATTCTGATGGAGTTTGAAGCTCTTCCTGCCAAGAGACTTCCAAAAGGCACTGGAAAATACAGAGGTAAGCTTCCTTAAATTTTTTTTTCTTGCAATAAGATAGGACATATAGCTGTTAACTGTCCTAACAATGAAAATAAGGATAAACTAGAGAGGTTTAGAAAGTATAAAGGAGGAAACAAAAGAAATTGTCTTGTTGCAGTTGATGAGGGTGTTATTGATGAAGAATTTGAGGATGAAGAGAATGAGGACATAGTGTTTGTAGCTGTAAAGAAAGAAGTGCCTGACAAGAAAGCACTTGTCTCTCACATTGACAACTCTAATGAGTGGATTATTAATAGTGGTTGTTCTCACCACATGATTGGTGACCGGGGAAAGTTTCTGTCTCTAGAAGAATATGATGGAGGTGTTGTCAGATTTGGCAACGATGCACTAAGCCTGGTAAAAGGTAAAGGATCCATCTCACTGAATGGAAAGAGCAGTGCAGATGATGTCTACTGGGTAGAAGGTCTTAAGAACAACCTTTTGAGTGTTGCTCAGCTAAATGACAAAGGACTCATTCTGGAGTTCAAAGGTAGAGTTTGCAGTATAATTGGAAAGAGTGGTGAACTTATTGCCACCGGTAAGAAGACCAGAGGTAACTTATTTCAGTTGAATGCCAAGATTAGTCGGTGTTTGATGGCGAAGTTTGATGATAGTTGGATGTGGCATATGAGAATTTTTCATATGAACTTTGATAATATTGTAAAGGCGAGTAAGATCAAGGCAGTAGGAGGATTACCTTTGCTGAACAAACCGGAGAATTCTTTGTGTAGAGAATGTCAACTTGGGAAGATGTCTTCCTCAACTTTCAAAAGTAAGTCTTTTTCAACAGAGAACTTACTTGATCTTGTGCATACCGATCTATGTGGTCCAATGAAAACTAGAAGTATTCAGGGAGATAGGTATTTCATGATTCTTATTGATGATTGCTCAAGAATTATGTGGGTCACATTCTTGAAAGAAAAGTCTAAGGCATTTGGAAAGTTCAAAGCCTTTAGCGCATTAGTGGAGAAGGAAAGTGGTCAAAAGATAAAATGCCTAAGAATTGATCAAGGAGGTGAATTAACTTCTGATGAATTCAACAAGTACTGTGAAGATAACGGTATCAAGAGACAGTTGTCTACCCCAAGGACACCACAACAAAATGACACAACAAAAAGGAATAACAAGATTGTAGTTGAAGCGGCCAGAACAATGCTGATCCAAGGAAAGGTTGCTCACACCTTTTGGAGAGAAGCGGTGAACATTGCAATCTATACTATGAACTGGGTACTCATCAAGAAAGGTAAAGATAAAACCCCTTATGAGTATTGGATCGGGAAGACTCCCACTTTGAGTTATTTTAAAGTATTTGGCAGTAAGTGTTACATCAAGGGAGGCGAGCATCTAAGAAAGTTTGATGCTAAATGTGATGAAGGAATATTTCTGGGATATTCCACTAAGAGCAAAGCTCTCAAGTGCTACAACAATAGGACACAAAAAAATGTTGAGAGTATTAATGTTAGGGTTGATGAATCCCCCGAGGAGCCTGAGGAAACCTGCAGTGAACAAGTGGAAGATGAATCGGGTGTAGCCTTCTGGGAACCGGTTAAGAAAGAAAAAAGTAAAGACCTCAGTGTTCCTGTACCGGTAGAAGCTGCAATAGGTGAAGAGGAAGAAGTAAGTGAAGAAGAAGAGGAAAAGCAAGCAGAACTAGCTAGAGTCATTCTTAGATATGTGAAACTACATCATGATTTGAAGCAGACCATAGGAGATAAAGATGTAGGGATACTCACAATAAGAAAGGTGAAAGAAAAATCTTGCATGATTTCTGAATTTGAGCCTAAGACTTCTAGAGAAACACTTACAAATGAAGACTAGATTAAGGCAATGGAAGCAGAGCTAGACTAGATAGAAAATAATGCAACATGGTCTTTGGTGCCCAGACCAGAACACAAGAATGTCATAAGTACCAAATGGGTCTTCAGGAATAAGCTAAATGAAGAAGGCATAGTTGTAAGGAACAAGGCAAGACTTGTATGCAAGGGATATGCTCAGGAAGAAGGAGAAGACTATGGAGAAACATTTGCCCCAATGGCTAGAATGGAAGGTGTTCGAATGCTACTTGCATTTGCAGCATTTAAAGGATTCAAGGTATACCAGATGGATGTAAAGTCTACGTTCTTGAATGGAATCCTAGAAGAGGAAGTGTATATTGCGCAACCAGATGGGTTTTCCTTATCAGAAGATAGTAACATGGTTTTTAGATTACATAGGGCCCTGTATGGATTGAAACAAGCACCAAGGGCATGGTATGAATGTTTATACTCTCATCTTGTGAAGATGGGATTTCAGAGAACAAGTGAGGATAGCAACATTTACTTGAAATCTGAAGGTGATCAGATTCTGATCTATGAAGTATTTGTAGATGACATAATATTTGGAGGAGATGATGAAATGAGCCATGCATTTGCAGATGAAATGAAGAAAGAGTTTGAGATGTCTCTGATTGGAGAGATAAATTTCTTCATTGGTCTACAAATTTATCAAATGAAAGAGGGTATCTTTATTACCCAGTCTAAATATGTCAAAGAGGTATTGAAGACCTTTGGCATGGAGGAAAGCAAACCAGTTGGTAAAGCGATGGTGACCGGATGTAAATTGACTAAGGAAGATGATTCAGCGTTAGTGAATGAGAAAGAGTACCGGTCAATGATCGGTAAGCTGCACTATGTGGTGCACAACAGACCAGATATTGCTCATGTAGTGGGCATAGTAGCTCATTTTCAGAAAAGTCCAAGAGAATCCCACTTGGTAGCAATCAAGAGGATTCTTAGATACCTAAAAGGGACATTCGATTATGGATTGTGGTATCCATATAATGGTGATTTTAATCTCAAGGTATTTACTGATGCAGATTGGGGAGGTAATGTGGATGACCGGAAGAGCACAACTAGTAGAGCGTTCTTTCTTGGTGGAAGACTAGTCTCATGGATGAGTAAGAAGTAGAGTTGTACTTCTCAGTCTATAGCTGGAGCGGAGTATGTGGCAACATTTATGAACTGCACTCAAGCAATCTGGATGAAACATGTATTGGATGGTTTCAAAGTACCTATATCTAAACCGGTGAGTATTTTCTGTGATAATACTAGTGCAATCAATATTTCCAAAAATCCGGTATTGCATGCTAGAACTAAGCACATTGAGATCAAGTATCATTTCTTGAAAGAGAAGGTTCAAAACAAAGAGGTTGTATTACAACATGTTTCCATTAAGGAGCAGCTAGCAGACATATTCACTAGGCCCTTACTGAAGACTACATTTACCTATTTGAGAGGTGAATTAGGGGTTTTTCCCCTTCATGAAGTAAACTAAAGATGTGTGCTCCACATCAGTCAGGTATTACAGTGACAAATCTTACAAGGTTGATGTGTTGAAGGATGCTAGTCCATAGGGGGAGCAACATAGTGGAGTATGGGAGCTTGTGCCTCCACTTTGGCATTGTTCTCAAAGGGGGAGAATATATCTGATGTATGATATGGGAGAAGATATCTGATGATGAAGATATATGTTAGTTGCAATGCTACACTGAGTATTTCCATCAATGCCAAAGGGGGAGATTGTTGACATATGATGATATGATGATAATGTATATTATCATTGATGTCAATAAGTACAGATGAACCAGTATGAAGATTGGAAGAAGTTGTTATTGATGTTCAAGTTGGAGAACCGGTATGAAGAGATGAAGTGAACCAGTATCAAGGTTTCACTAAGTGTGACTACCGGTTGGTAGTCTTAGCTCTAGGGTTTCCGGTTTGACAATCTAGCTTGTGCGATGCAACCGGTGATATTCTATGATGAGTTAGCTAAGAGATAAGGATGAGATCGAGATACCACGTCAGTTTTGTGCACATGAAGGATTTCCTTGAGGATCTTGCATGTGAAGATCGATTGCATTAAATGTCTACCTCGGGAATGAACATTTTTCTTAGCGGTATGAGAAGAAAGCGTGATGGGTTACTGATTTCTATGTGCGGTGAAGAATGGATGATGCAGAATGACTTGTAATCTATTTGAGATTGTTTCATTCTATGTAATGTGTTTGGACGGTCAGGATTGGACCGCTTGTAATTGTAAACCTAAATACTTAGGGTTTAGGGTTTATTCTACAGACGTAATTGTTGTCTATAAGGTTGATGATGTTTGTTATTGCAAATTTTAGCAAATGTGTGTGTGTCCAAGTGATGAGATACTTGCCAAACCAGTGAGTGGAAAACTGCAAAGTGTGATTGCAGAGTAGAGGAGTGGAAAACTGCAGAGTGTGATTGCAGAGTAGAGCAATTGAAAAGTATCTGCCTTAGCATGTAGTGCTGTTATTAGATCAGAGTTTTACCTGTTTTCTTCTAACCATTTCAACAGAAGGAAAATCCCTTTGTTGGGTAGCTTTAACAAGCTTATTGTAAAACCTCTAACCAGGTGACTCAAGTTCATTGAGTTCTTCAAATCCTCTAGCAAGGTAACCTTTAACAGGGTATATAGCCATCCCTTAACTGGGTGATCTTTAATAGGATTGGTTCCTAACATAAACTTATTGTAAAGTTTTTAACCGGACTAGGCTCCTAATAGAGCGAGCTTCAAAAGAGTTCAAAAACAAGCTTGTGGGTATTCATCCCCACTATGGTTTTTCCCATTTGGGTTTCCACATGAAAAATCTGTGTGTCATGAGTTGTGCATTTTTCATGTGATGATTCAATATTATTTGTTTAGGTGATTATGCATGCAAAGCTAATGGTTATGGTATTATTGATACAACACATGCATATGTGTTTTGGTGAAGTAGTTATCAAGTGTTGAATGATATTTGAAGTATTTAGTTTTACTGGTTTAGATGTCTGAAGTCTTACCGTGTTTAACCGGTATTGCCATGGTTAAGTTCAGTGATGAAGACAACCGGTTAGCATTGTTTTAAATTGATAAGTTGTGGAGAAGTTTTTGTATGTACCGATTCACCCCCCCCTCCCAGTACTAGTTAGGGTATTTTTTGTTCATCATTATTCATCAATTACTTCATAAATGAAGACCCTCTCATGGATGAAAGACAAATTCCAAATCCAAGACCTTGAAGAACCCCAAAATGGTTTCTTGAAATTGATGAGAACATTATTGCGAATCTAGAAGGCAAGAGGTCAATAAGAACTGTTCGATTGTGGGCTACACAACTTTTTGACCAAAATTTTAGCAATAAGACATTGATCGAACAATGCCAACTTTTTGTTCAATTGCTAAAGATAATAAAGATGAGACCATTGCTAAACAAATTGAAGATTCGTATAAACAAGAAGATGGAGAGAAAATATATTATTGCCAAAAATCTATTTGATGCTCTCAATTCTATTGGAAAGAATACCAAGGAAAGAGATAAGAGAGTCGCTCAAAGAGTGATTACAACCTCCTTAGTAAGCCATCAATTGAGGAAGGCTTGTCAAATGAGACAAACTTGTGTTGATTTAAACATAAACTGTAAAACTTTGGATAGAGCACTTGCACGAAGACAAAGACTTGACGATCCACTTCAACATGATACATGGGATTTTGGTGGGAGGCTTCCACATGTTGATAGAAAGTTGACTGACAATGTGAAGGAGGAGATTCAACAATTTTGGCACTCTAATTCTAGAGTATCACCTAATGTAAAGGACATTTTGAAATTAAGAATCGACAACCGAGACCGTACATCGCATCCCAAACATTTCTTGGAATCAAGACAAACAATGTTCTACAAATTTTTTTGTGAAGTACATCCAACTTTGAAAATATCACAAAGGGCCTTTGAATCTTTGAAGCCATTTTATTGTGTACTTCTTAAGATTCGTAATACTTGTTGTTGCAAGTACTATGTGGAGTTTTCAATGTACCCCGAGCATTCGATCGAGTGGGGGGGGGGAATAGGAGCATGCATAGGGTAATAATGCCTAACTGGACATGTCAGAACCGATGGTTCATTATCATGATGAGCAGAATGAGAAATTGGCCACGCGACAACATTCGATTGAATGAGATTGACAATTTTTTTGCCAACTGAAAAAATGTTGCCCTAATAAAACCGTAGGGAAAATTGAAAAATCGAGATAGAATTTTGTAGGGACCCCTCTCATGACCCCGTAGGTTTAAATGGATCATTTATAGGTAACACAAATTTTGAGTTAGGGCCCATCAAAGTTTGACATTTTTTAACACTTAGGGTGCTCAAGGGATGACACCGGTAGGGTATGACCTCGAGCATTCGATCGAGTGGGGGGGAAAAATAGGAGCATGCATAGGGTAATAATGCCTAACTAGACATGTCAGAACTGATGGTTCGTGATCACAACGAGCAGAATGAGAAATTGGCCATGCGACAACATTCGATTGAATGAGACTGACGATTTTTTCGCCAACTAAAAAAATGCTGCCCTAATAAAACCGTAGGGAAACTTGAAAAATCGAGATAGTATTTTGTAGGGACCCCTCTCGTGGCCTTGTAGGTTCAAATGGATCATTCACAGGTGCTATAGATTCCGAGTTAGGGCCCGTCAAAGTTTGACAATTTTTATCACTTAGGGTGCTCAAGGGACGACACCGATAGGGTATGACCCCGAGCATTTGACCGAGTGGAGGGGGGATAGGAGCATGCACAGGGTAATAATGAATTGCATTGTTCATTAAATGAATTATATTGTATTGTTAATTAAATATATTGTATTGTATTGTTCATTAAATGAATTGTATTGTTCATTATACAAACAACACTTATGATGAAATGAAATGAATTGTGTTGTTCATTAAATAACCATTATTAACCATTTTTAATTATTGGATTGAAGATTAAAGTTTTCCACGATAACACCATGCACACATGAGCAACAATTTATATGATCAAATATCAACTTCTGTATATATGAAAATTTCAAATGATTACAAGTGTATGTCCATACACAAATATGGCATAAATGCAAACTCAACAAAATGTTTGTCTATATACGTGAATGTATGTCCATTATGTGGGTAAATTAGAAATGATCAAATTTAGTCATTACATCAAATAAATCAGTGACCAAGTGTTGATGCTACAACAACAGTGTGACTTGTACTCTTTCTCAGAATTACCAAAACCTTTGTTGAATTCTCTATATGAGCTAAGATGCAATATGAAATATTGTAGATCCTTGTACATGTAGATGATCAATAGAGAATGAGAACTATTTCTAACACATAGAAAACAAAAACAACTTTATGACACAAAGTATCTATCAACACCCAATTTAACAGAAACGTAGAAAATAAGCATAATTTTACTATCTACAGATGTAATATAAAATGTTTTCATCTATAAATTAACCTTTACTATCCATAGAGAAAGGTCTCTCAATTCTCATCACGGAAATACATAGACTCAATCACAATATGTATATCAATTGTACACAACCAATTTAATTTGTTCGGTGTCCATTCCTTATAAGATAACTCACCTATGCTATTAATACCATTTGCTCCTTCTCATACATCATGATAGTTGTTCATGTCTTAATGGTCAAATTTAGATTGTTGTTGTTCATTAACTAGTAAGTTTAAATCTTTAATTTAAACTTCAATATCTCTATTCATATCTTTGTTCATAAACTGTCTTAATAGCAAATGATTAGCATGATTATGACAATTTTCTTTATCTAGAAAGGGACTGTCCTTTCTTGTGCAGGAAAAAAAGATCAAAACATGAATCAACATAGGGTCTTTCAGCGTGATCATTAAATATTTGAGATATTTTAGATGAATGTGTACAAATATACATTATATTGTTTTAAATATATGAGTTTTATGCTCATGAATATTGTACAACATATATTATTCATCAGAGACATTTTATTACATATAGATGTCTTATTATATATGCTCGTGCAGTCATGTGTTTTACATTAGATTGATCAAACATTATAAATACATGTGATATATTTTATATTTTACAAATGCGTGCACAATTTCTACTACATGTTTTAAATGTATACATATGTTTTGTGTTTTTAATGCACATACACGATTTAATATATCATCTAAATGCAATAAATTGATTGTAGGTGATGCACTGCAAAAAGGATGTTAGGAACACAAGATTCAAACATTATTGTAGTTAGTATCAATAAAAAACAAAAGATGAAAGAAAATACAATCCTAAGCATGCATATCAAGAGAGATATTAAACATATTATAGAAAGCACACAAAAACAGAGGAAAGACAGTAAACCCTCCCAAATGCTCTCCAAAATGCTCATAGTTGCTCCTCCCTTGTTCCTCTCCTCTCCAAGTTCCACATGAGTGTAGCCCTCAACTTTTTGCACTACTATGGATGTCTTATGGAGATTCAAGATTATGAAAAATGACAAATTTTGTAAATGCAAGCTAAATATGAGAAAGTATCTAATTAATCTATGTTAATTTTATCCAAAATAACAAACAAAAGTGCTTCTAAATGCTCTCTCAAATTTGGTATAAGTTTGATGCATACAAGATTTCTGGATCTGGATTAAGAAGGAATGGGCTCTATTTATAGAAAAAATAGAGAAATGGATGGTTGAGATTGAGTAATCTCAACAAGGGCCAAGATTCATGGGTTTATGATCCATGTGAGGGCTTTCAACCCAATCCCATGATGACAAATGTCAACATGAGATGGCTTGAGAGGAGAGGGAAGAAGCATTAAATGCTTGAAATGACTTGAAGGTTACCTTTAGAGGTAAGGTTAGGCTTGAGTTGAATGAATAAAGATTTTATCCAATGAATAATGCCTTTATCCAATGGACAAACTTTTGTGCAAGAGTTAGTGGGGATAACCATGGTCAAAACAATAAATACTTTGAAAAGACCCATGAGTTAAATGAGGGTTGAGTTAGAGGGAAAGTCTCTAACCATGTGGGTGAGTTGAGTTAACCATTAATGGTTATGTAAGAGCCATAAATGGTTATGTAAGAACTATTAATGGTTTGGAAGACTTGGGTTAACTTGTTGGAGACATAAAACATTTAATGCTTTTCAAAGACTTTGGGGGCTTTGAGAAGTGACTCCAAGTTGTTTAGGAATGTGAGAATAATTAGGGAGGGTGATTATGCTAATTTAGAATGGATTAGAAGAATCTATAATGGGTTAGAAGAGTCTAGAATGGGTTAGAAGATTTTAGTGGGTTTGGTGGGTGAGAGAAAATAGGATTTTAATTAAAATAAAATTACTTTATTTCAATTAAATAGGCGCAACTTGTATTTGTAAGAGAATGCAAGTGGGGTGGGGGGGGGGGTTAGTTTAGGGATTTAAATAAATATTTTATTATTTATTTGAGGAAAGGGGGTTAAATTAAATAAATGTGCTTTATTCATTTAATTGATTTAGAGTGTGGTTTAATGAGTTACTTTAAATAAATTGAATAATTTATTTAGTTAATAGAAGAAGAGGTTGAGGATGAAATTAATTAAATATCAATTTAATTAACTGTTGACTGATGGTTAAATACTCAAATAAATAATAAATATTTATTTAATTAAGTGGATAAATTTATTTGTCTACATTTGCCCCTCTTTGAGACGGTGTGGTTTATCACATTATTTCAAAGAAAGAAAGACAGGTGTGAAGAAATATGCCCCATAAATGGTAATTTAGTGGGTGGTATGCCCCCTCGAGAGATGGGCTGAATTTTTTTGAAAAATCGAGCGATCTCTCAAAAATGAGAAAGAAATTGGGGGGAGGTAGAATTAAAGAAATTATAAATAATGACAAAAGAATGGGAGAAGACGGAGTGAATACAGAGAAACGACAAGCCTTGAAAGTACACAGGGGTCATGGCACAAATGTAGTGTTGTGCTGTTGATTGATACTGTACAATTGATCAAAATTGGTTGGACAATCTAGTGCAATTGGTTTAATTGCCCCATTTGAGTCAAAGCATGATAGTTGATTTCAGTTGTTTGCTTGGACAAGATAAAGTTTGAGTAAGTGAATCAAAGTGACCTGTTGAGACTTAAACAATTTATGTAATTGTTCGATGAAGCCAAGGTATCTGAAGCAAAATACTCGTTGAGACTTAGACAATTGATGTAATTGTCCATTGTGATTGTGTTTGATTGGTTGATCAATTGATAGTGTTTGCGTTGTAGGTTGTTTGTGGTGAATCATAGCAGCTCTGTTGAGGCTAGGTCATTGTAATAAATGCCTATTGTAGTCTAGGTTTGCCATAATGGATTACCTATTGATACCCGAAGATACTTGATCAAAAAGTATCTGTTGATAATATAGGTGTGCATGAGTCGATGTGTCTGTGTAGACAAAGTAATTGGCTTGATTGTGTTGATGGGAAACGATGAAGAGATTATGATGATGACCTAGATGGGGAGGGTGAGGGGGGGATTCAATGTTAGATAGAAGGTATGGAGGACCTAGGAGTCATTCCTATGGAAGAAGATAAAAAAAAGAGAGTATCCATTGTCATTACTATGTATGAATGATATGTAGCAATATGAATGTATGTATGGATGGAATTCAACGAAATGCAATATATACAGATGAGATGAAATGGCGATCCATAGATTATTCACAGTGCTTTATTTTCATCATCGAGCATGGTAGTATCATTCTTGAACAAGGTAGAAGGAACCAAGTTTTGAGCATTTCCTTTGTAAGCAAGCATCATAGACAAGGAAAAGTTACCCTCCATTCTGGTTCATGCGCAAATGGTCGAGGTATATGTTGTAGTCAGTAAGCCATAGTGATTCATGACTGTATTTTTACATATGATCATGTAGATTAGTGAACTTCCCACGTAGACACCATTAGTACATGCCCCAAAACTTCATTGGAACAATCCGCATACAACAAATAAAGAAAAAGATGCCAGGAGCCATCCCAACTACTCTAATCACTTGTGGATATCTTGGAGTAGCGTAGGAACCTGATATGAATAAATAAATAACAAACCGACCAAGTGCTTATTAGCTTAAACAAAATTTTCTTGTCAAAGAAAATGTTATCATGTCTTTGTTTCGTGAGGAAGGATGCATCCTTGCGAAGATGATTGTGTGAAGATGCTTTGACTTGGTTGATTGATTTTATAAGTGATCATTGTTTGAGTAGCTCAAAAATTTTTTTTGGTGTCTTTTGTGATGCGTATGTACAAATAATATTATATGCATTTGCAATGTTTTTGATTTTTTGATGTTTTTGACATGTTTTTGGATTTTTTGAGTTTTTACGAATGTTTTTGGTATTATTTCCAGCCAATTTTGAATAAGGAACTCAATGAATCACAAGTAATGTAGAATCCACTTCCATCAATAGGTTAAGAGCATTGTCCCCAGTTTAGATGTCACTATGAAAGTGGGATGCAGGACACATGAAGTACTAACCCTGATTGCAGATCAATGCCAAGCCATAGTTTAAATAATGGATGAATGGATGTAATGGATGTGATCACAACAAGTCTGAAAGAAAATGGAGCCATAGCCTTTACGAGGGGCGCCTGGTTGCCAGGTTTTCACCATCGCACTTACCCAAGGTGCCACCAAAGTGGTTTTCACTGTTTGGATGCATGATTTTTTCTTTACTATTTTCTTGATTTTTTTTGTATTTTCTTTAAGACATTTTTTTGAATGTTTTTTATATTTTTTGATATATTGGAGGATCCTGATGCTCTGCACAACTTATGTATGAAACCGTTTGAGGTGGATGCTATTGATCAGATCTGCTAGTGGTTCTCCTTCTGAAGTTGCCAACTGATATGCACCAGAACCAAATACAATAATGATAACATATGGACCTAGCCAGTTGGATTCAAAATTGCCCTAATGTTCTCTGTTTGGTTGGTTACGATGATTCTCCATGAGAAAAATATCACCTACCTCAAATGTACAAGGTTTAATCCAATGATTGTAGCTTCCACTCATTCACTACAGATAGGCTTTCAGGTGGTTGTATGCAACTTGTCGCCTTTCATGAAGAAGTTCCAAGTCTTGAAGATGGGAGACCCGGTATGCTTCATCATCTATGAGATTGTGCAAGGAAACCCGTAGAGATGGTATTTCAACCTCAATAGGTAGGATGACTTTTGCTCCATAGACCAGTGATTAGGGAGTTGCACCCGTAGGGGTTCGAATGCTAGTTCGATACACCCATAGTGCTGGATTTAATTGAATGTGCCAATCACGACCAACATCATTGATTGTCTTTTTAAGGATCCTCAATATATTTTTTTTTGATGCTTCGGCTTGACCATTGCCTTGTGGGTAATAGGGGGTGGAAAAACGGTGTTGGATGTGAAACTTCTCACAGAGCTCATGGACATCCTGATTTTTAAAAGGAAGCCCGTTATCTATGATGATGGGCATGGGTACACCATACCGACAGATGATTTAATTAAGAATGAATGGGGTGATCTGCTTGTCGGTGACTTGGGTAAGTGGAACTGCTTTGATCCACTTTGTGAAGTATTCAATGGCGGTAATGATAAATTTATGGCTGTTGGATGAAGATGGATGGATTTTACCCACAAGGTCAAGTCCCCATTGACAAAAGAGCCATGGTGTTGTGATTGGTTGCAATTCCTGTGTTGGTGCATGTATCAGGTCTCCGTGAACTTGGCACTTTTTGCATTTTCTGACAAAATAGTAGTAGTCCTTTTTCATGGTGGGCCAATAGTTTCCAACGCGCATGATTTTATTTGCGAGTGAAGGACCGCTTGAGTGAGCCCCACAAATTCCTTCATGTACCTATTCCAAGGCCTTTGTTATCTCATCTTGTTCTAGACATCGAAGGAGAGTACCCTCAAGACTTCACCTGTATAGGGTGTCGACAATGATGGTGCATCGAGTGGTTTGGTGGATGAAGGTTTTTCGTTAGTTATTGGATTGGTTGGGAGGAAGTGTGTGATCATGAAGGTAAGTGAAGAACTCACCATACCACGGGAATTCAAAACCAACAAGGCGACATATCATTTCAGTTTCAGGGATATCATACACGGGGATCCAAAGCTATTCTACCAAAAACTCGTAGCGTATTGAATTTTGCAGAAGATCCAGGAGAGATGAAATTGTAGCCATTGTGTTGGCATCTCGATTATGATATATTGACACTTGCTCAAATGTGATAGTTGTAAATGATTCTTTGTAACTATCCACCATCCTTTTATATGGCATGAGCTTATCATCCTTAGTTTGGTACTCATCGGTGACTTGTCAGATGACTAGATGAGAATCTCCATATACTTGTAGCTCTGTGAGATGCCATTGTATAGCCAATCCAAGTCCTATGATTAAGGCCTCATATTCTGCTATATTATTGGCTCAGGAAAACGTGAGCTTGTATGATTTTGGGATGCTACCATCTTGAGGTGTGATAAAAAGAATGCCTACCCCCGAGCCATGTCTAGTGTATGAGCCATCAAAATATAGCTTCCAAGGTTGTGTAGTTGTGATCATGAAGATATCTTCATCTGGAAAATTGGAAACAAGAGGATGGTCACCTGTGAGGGGTGCATCAGCCAACTGATCTGCAATAACTTGCCCTTTGATAGCCTTGCGGTCTATATATTCTATATCAAATTCACTCAAGATCATAACCCATTTGGCCAAGCGGCCTGTCAATGCTGCCTTGATGAGTAGGTACTTGAGTGGATTGATTTTGGCAATGAGTTGTACCTTGTGTGTTAACATGTAGTGCCTCAATTTGGTGGCTGCTAAGATAACTGCTTGGAAAGCTCGCTCAATAGGTGTGTAATTGAGTTCATAGCCTACCAATGTGCGAAAGATATAGTATACAACACATTCTTTTCCTTCTGCTTTGTGTTGTGCCAACAGTACTCCTAATGTCGTATTTGTAGTTGAAATATATAGCAATAGAGGTTTGCTTGGATCTGGTGGGATCAACAACGGTGTATTCATCAGGTAGTCTTTAAGCATTTGGAATGCTTGCTGGCACTTTGTATCCCATTGAAAACAGATATTCTTGTGTAACAGATACATGAAGAGATAGCACTTATTAGCCAATTGTGCAATGAATCTTTGAATTGATTGTAGCCACCCTTGTAGTGTCCTTAACTGACTGATGTTCTTGGGAGGTGGCATGTCCATGATTGCTTTGACTTTTGCCGGATCTACTTCAATGCCTTTTCTTGAGACAATGTATCCTAGGAGCTTCCCTAAGGTTACTTCAAAGACACATTTCTTTGGATTAAGATGGACATGATATTGCTCTAATCTGTCAAAGATTTGACCCAGTATTGCCAGATGACCCTCTCTTGTTAATAATTTAGCTAGTAAATAATCAACATAATCTTCCATTATGGTGTGCATCATATCATGAAAGATAGTAGTCATAGCTCTTTGATAGGTTGCCCCTGCATTCTTCAGACCAAATGGCATCACATTTCAATAGTAGGTTCCCCATGGGCATGTGAAAGCAATTTTATGTTGATCCTCTGGAGCAATCTTGATCTGGTTGTACCCTGAAAAGCCATCCATAAGAGAAAGCATTGCATGACCCGCTGTTAGATCGACAATCATGTCGATGTTTGGTAAGGGGAAGTCATTGTTAGGATAACCGGTGAACAACTAAGATGGGGGGGGGAGGGGTGAATCGGTTGTTAATAGATTATAACATTTAATCCACTTAATAACCTATAACTAGATTAAGTACTGGTAAAGCCGAAACAGATACCGACAAACAATGCAACCTAACAATTAAACGGATAACCAATGTAAAGCAACCATACCACATAACACCATGATTTGTACATGGAAAACCTGAAAAGGGAAAAACCATAGTGGGAAGCCTACCCATAGTCAGATGATACTTCTGTAGAAAGTATGTGTTACAATGAGGGGCCTGCACATGTAGGAAGACACACTACCTAGAGTGTATTGGTCATTACAAAAGAGTCTCACTGACTATAGAGAGGCAACAACCATCTCAAGATAAATGGACAACAATCCAATAGAGTGAACTGCAAGAGATAGCATCTACCATGCCTGATTACAGTCCCAGTTAAGCTCAATACCGAAGGCCTTTGACCTCTTCCTTAATCCCAATTTGATCACCTATGATCGACCAAATCTCCTTTGCATATGATATTACATTCCAAGACCACGACACTATACAATGAGATCTTACATGATTTTATACCAACCCTTAGGCCTAAACCAATTATGTCGGCCACCTAAAAGATATTACAATAAGATCATTACATAAGTTCATATTACAATGATATGCTATGTTGTCTTAAGACCAAAACAACAATAAAAAATCCATAAAACATCCCGATAACGTATAGAGTACACGTTAGCATGATACCGGTCCATAACCTAGATAGGCACTGAACCTATTTAGGGTCCACCACGCCAAAGAAATGTCTTCAAGTAGTTGAAGCACGATCAAAGAACATCTTCAACATCCTGAAATCCATCTAGAAGTTGCACCAACACCAATTATGCATCCTATCAAGATTCCTCAGAGAAAGCTCTACCGGTAGAGCCTTAAACCAATGCCGGTAATTACAAGAGTGTATGACAGCATCCGATTACCAAGTCAATACCAATTGACCAAAAAATGCTCCAGAAGCATGTACCATATGTAACCAAACATATTCCATAGATCCAAATATGTCGGAAGTGTTCAACAGATAGTCTCTTTTGTCGGTAACACTAGATCTTCTATTGGTAACCAAAACCTGTCTGCTAGTAACCAACCATAACAACTAGTGTTGACATCAATGACAAAACATCAATGCAATACATAATCAATTCATCCATAATTCCAACAATCTCCCCCTTTAGCATTGATGGCAACACTAGATGTGAAAAACATCTAAGTACCAAGAAATGCCAAACAAGTCTCCCCCTGTGGAAGACAACCAACAATCTCCTGAATATCAATAGCTCTCCCCCTGTGAATGATATCTCTGAATTTATTTTTCACATCACTATCACTCCCCCTTTGACATCAATGCCATAAATCTGACAAAAATATCAAAGCAATAATGTAAACCTCTGAATCTCAAAGCTAACTACTCCCCCTGAGTAGTAACACCACTCATCAGTACCAGAATGAATAATTTCTCTGATAATGCATGCTAGACTGATGACAAACTGCATCAATCAAGTCTCTATCGAAGGGGTAGAAACCCCTAACCTGTCTCTCAGATACTCAAATGATTCCTTAGATAGTGGTTTAGTGAATATATCTGCAATATGTTCTTTAGTGTTCACATAAACCAATTTAACTTCCTTTGCTTCTACCTTTTCCTTCAAAAAGTTATACTTTATTGATACATTCTTAGTCTTAGAGTGAAATACTGAATTTTTAGACATGTCAATAGTTGCAGAGTTATCACAGTAGATAACTACCAGTTCACTACAATTTAACTTGATATCCTTTTACATTTGCTTCATCCACAAGACTTGAGTGCAATTAGTTGCTGCTCCAACATACTCAGCTTCTGCAGTAGATAAAGAAATGCATGACTATTTTTTGCTGATCCATGAAACCAGTTTCTTTCCAAAAAAGAAAGCTCCACTAGAAGTGCTCTTCCTGTCATCAGTATCTCCTACCCAATCTGAGTCAGTATATGCACATAAAGTGAAATCATCATTTCTAGAATACCATAAACCATATTCTGTTGTTCCTTGCAAATATCGAAATATCCTCTTTACTGCACATTCATGATTTTATTTAGGATTACTTTGATACCTTGAAACAATACTTACTACATTCATAATATCCAATCTAGTCTGAGTTAAATATAACAGACCACCAATCATAGACTTATACCTTGTCGGATTTACCAGTGTAGAAGTATCCTTGATAGATAATTTCTCACTTGTCACCATAGGAGTACTTACCTGTTTGGAATTATCCATACCAAACTTATTCAACAATTCCCTCAGATACTTAGTTTGACAGATAAAAATGCCTTTGTCAGTTTGAGTAATGTGCAAACCTAAGAAAAATTTCATCTCACCAATCATGGACATTTCAAATTCATTCTTCATATTGTTAGCAAATTCCATGCACAATTTATCTTCTCCTCCAAAAATGATATCATCAACAAATACTTCAATAATCATAATGTCATTGTTAGTGATCTTATAATATAAATTGCTATTAGCACTTCCTTTAGTAAAACCAAGCTTCAAAATATATTTATCCAACCTTGCATACCAAGGTCTAGGAGCCTGTTTCAAACCATATAAAGCTTTCTTCAATCTGCAAACCATATCTTTATCATTTGTCAGTGGAAATCCATCAAGTTGCTTAATGTAAACTTTTTCCTCAAGTTCACCATTCAAAAATGCACATTTAACATCCATTTGATAAACCTTATAGTTTTTATAATCTACATAGGCAAGAAATAGTCTAACAACTTCAATTCTAGTTACATGTGCAAATTTCTCACCATAATCAATTCCTTCCATTTGAGAATATCCTTTACAAACCAATCTATCCTTGTTTCTTACAACTTGACCATCCTCATTCAGTTTATTCCTAAAAACCCATTTAGTTCCAATAACATTCTTATTTTTAGGTTGGGGAACTAAAGACCAAGTCTCATTTTTCTCTATCGGATCTAATTCATCTTCCATAGATTTTAACCAATGTTTATCCTTACGAGTTTCAATAACAGATGCCAGTTCAATTTGAGAAATAAGACATACCTCTTCATTTTCCAGTCTTCTTCTTGTCATAACTCCCTTGTTCCTTTCTCCAATAATTTGATCTTCAGAATGATTTAATCTTACATACCTTGGTGTCTTCTGAACTTCAAGTTCACTGCTCTGATCATCAATCATAGTTGAATTTTTTGATTGTGTTGGTGTCATTGTCTTAGTTTCTTGTACTGGTTGAGGCATTGTCGGTTCAATTATGATCATCTCCACTGCCAGTTCCTTGTCATATGATATAGAATGATTTCTGTATTTATCATCCACTTTCACATTAGCACTCTCCACAATTTTCTGCAATCTTTTGTTATAACATCTATATGCTTTGCTTTGAATTGAATAACCAAGAAATATCCCTTCATCACATCTAGGATCAAACTTTCCAATTGAATCATCTCTTTTGATATAGCATTTACTTCCAAAATTCTGAAATATTTAATAGTAGGTGTATGTCCAAACCATAATTCATAAGGGGTCTTACCGGTTTCACCTTTGATGTGAACTCTGTTGAATGTGTAGACTGATGTACTCACTGCTTCTCTCCAGTAGATATGAGGAAATTTGGCTTCCATCATCATAGATCTTGCTGCATCCAAAATGGTTTTGTTCTTTCTTTCCACCACTCCATTCTACTGAGGAGTCTGAGGTGCAGATAACTATCTCCTGATTCCATTTATCTCACAATAACTGTTAAATTCATGAGAAGTGAACTCACCACCATGATATGATATTAGACATTTGATTTTCAATCCATTTTCTATTTCAACCTTTTCTTTAAAGATCTTGAATTTCTCAAAGGCTTCATACTTCTCCCATAGAAAAGTCACCCACATCATTCTAGAATAGTCATCAATAATTAACATGAAATACCTATCACCTTGAAAGCTTCTAGTCCTTGCTAGACCACATAAGTCAGTGTGAATCAAATCAAGTACATCATTAGATTTATCATGTATGCTCTTAAAATAACTTCTAACTTGCTTTCCCAATTGACATTCCTTACATACCAGATTATGAGGCTTCATAGTCTTAGGTATATCTCTAACTTCCTTAGTTGAACTGATCTTAACAATACAATCAAAATTAACATGACACAACCTCTGATGCCATAACCAACTCTCATCAATATGAGCAATCAAACATGTCTTATTACTAGTGCTCAAGTGAAAGATATTACCTCCAGTTTGAATACCGGTTACAATCTCCAAACCAATCTTGTTAATGATTTTGCATTTTCTATCTTTAAACTAAAGTTGGAAACCCTTGTCCACCAATTGACCAACACTTAAAATATTATGCTATAAACCTTCTACATAATAGACATTATCAGTTTTATGCTTGCCATCCAAAGAAATAATACCTCTACCTATGATCACACATGCTTTGTCTTCTCCAAATCTGACTTGACCGCCATTGTATTCTTGCAGGGACAAAAATTTCCCTTTATCTCTAGTCATATGATGTGAGCATCCACTATCAATTACCCATTCATCCTTATCTTCAACTTTTTCTACCAAGGCCTTTTCTTCATTTATGATAGCCGGTTCTGGTTCATATTCCTTTAAAGCATAGAACACCCATTCCTTTCTGTTGCTGGATCCACTAGCAGAGTCTTCTATCGGTTCATCTCCAGAATCATCAGTTACTCCTTCCTCATCCGCTATGTAGCATTGTTTACTTTTCTTGAATCTATATCTATTCTAGTTAGGCTTAAATGATTTCTTAACTCTTTCCTCAAACCTTGCATCCCTTTTAGGACATCTAGATGCAAAATGACCAATCTTATTACATGCAAAACATTTAAAAGGTGCTTTTCCTTCATACTTACTTCCTGTCGGACCTTTAGGTATGCTTCTAGCAAATAAGGCTTCAAGTTGCTCAATTTTTTCATCTTCTTTCCTCATGTCTTCCTATTCGTTTGCATATAAAACTTTCCAATCACTTTTGCTAGTAGATGATGATGATGATGCATGAAAAGCGGGTTCAGACTTTACAGCTCCAGAAGATCCAAATTCTTCAAGCTCAAAACCAGATAATTTCCCAATCAGAATGTCTCTGTTAACTGAAGAGTTTGCATTGTTCTCAACTCATTAGTTGTAGTTGCCTTCATATTGTAAGCCGGTGGAAGGGCTCTCAAAACTTTGGAAACTATTTCATGTTCACTCAGAAATCCTCCACAACATTGAATTCCCATAACAATATCATTTACTCTTTCCATAAACACAAAAATTCTTTCATTATCTTCCATATTTAAGTTTTCATATCTTACCCGATAACCATCAAGTTTAGCAATTTTGATAATAGGATCACCTTCATTCAAAGTTTGCAATTTATCCCACATAACATTTATCGATGATTTATCAGTCAATCTAATGATCTACTGACCAGTAAGTGCACACAAGAGGGCTTCTCTAGCTCTGCAATCATTTTCAATATTCTTGTCCAAGTCTGCAGGAGTAGGATTGCCGGATGCCGGATCATAAGGTGTGTATCCTTTCTCAGTGATCTCCCAAATATCCTTGCCAAGACATCTAAGATGAGTCTCCATTAGAATTTTTCCATATCCTATAATTTGTTCCATCAAGCTTAGGGATTTTTCTTCTGAAAATAGTTGCCGGTGGATTAGAAGTGTTAGCTACCATAGGATATACCTCAAGTGGTTAAGCTTCTGCAAAAGAGGACCCAAGCTCTGATACCAATTTTTAGGACAACCAGTGAATAGCTAAGAGGGGGGGATGAATAAGTTGTTAACAGATTATAACATTTAATCCACTTAATAACCTTTAACCATATTAAGTACTGGTAAAGCAGAAACAGATATCGGTAAACAATGTAGCTTAACAATTAAACAAATAATCAATGCAAAGCAACCATACCACATAACACCATGATTTGTACATGGAAAACCTGGAAAAGGAAAAACCATGGTGGGAAGCGTACCCACAGTCAGATGATACTTCAACAGAAAGTATGTGTTACAATGAGGGGCCTGCACATGCAGGAAGGAACACTGCCTAGAGTGTACTTCTCATTACAAAAGAGTCTCACTGACTATAGAGAGGCAACAACCATCTCAAGATAAATGGACAAAAATCCAATAGAGTGAACTGCCAGAGATAGCATCTACCATGCTTGTTTACAGTCCTGATTAAGCTCAATACCTGAGGCCTTTGACCTCTTCCTTAATCCCAATTCGATCACCTATGATCGCCCAAATCTCCTTCGCATATGATATTATATTCCAAGACCACGACACTATACAATGAGATCTTACATTAGTTTATACCAACCCTAAGGCCTAAACCAATTAGGTCGGCCACCTAAAAGATATTACAATAAGATCATTACATAAGTTCATATTACAATGATATGCCATGTCGGCTTAAGACCAAAACAACAAGAAAAAATCCATAAAACATCTCAAAACATCCCGGTAACGTGTAGAATACACGTTAGCATGATACCGGTCCATAACCTATATAGGTACTAGACCTATTCAGGGTCCACCACGCCAAAGAAATGTCTTCAAGCATTTGAAGCACGATCAAAGAACATCTTCAGCATCCTGAAATCCATCTAGAAGTTGCATCAACACCAATTATGCATCCTGTCAAGATTCCTTAGAGAAAGCTCTGCTGGTAGAGCCTTAAACAAATGCCGGTAAGGGTTTACAAGAGTGTATGATAGCGTTCGATTACCAAGTCAATACCAACTGGCCAAAACATGCTCCAGAAGCACATAACACATGTAACCAAACATATTCCATAGATCAAAACATGCTGGAAGTGTCCAACAAATAGTCTCTTCTGCCGGTAACACTAGGTCTTCTATCGGTAACCAAAACCTGCCTGTCGGTAACCAACCATAATAGCTAGTGTTGACATCAATGACAAAACATCAATGCTATACATAATCAATTCATCCATAATGCCAACAGTCATCTTTAGGGCATTCCTTGTTCAAATCTCTAAAGTTTGTATAGATACAAATGCCCCCATTAGGTTTACCGATAGGTACAATATTGGAGATCCAATCTGCATAATCAATTGGTTTGATGAAACCAACATCTAATATATTTTTGAGTTCAGCTTTGACAAGAACAACAATCTGTGGGTGCATCTTTATGAGCTTTTGTTTAACAGGTTTAGCTCCATCTACCACAGTTAGGTGATGCATGACCAAATCAGAATCTAAGTCAGGCATGTCTGCATAAGACCATGCAAAGTTGATTTGATGCTTCTGGAAGAGTTCCACAAATTTTGGTTGTTGCTCTGGAGTTAATAGAGATGCCAAATGTATTTGGTAAGGAGTCTCAGGGGTCTCCACATTGAATTCTTTTGTTTCTTCATTTAGGATCGTCGATCTCTCCTAATTTGTACTAAAGGGGAGGATGTCAAACCTTTCATCCACAGGCGCCTCAAAGAGGTTTTCACCTTTGGATACACTCTTTATTTTTACTTTTTTGGGATCAACAAGTGCCACTGTGTGGTTTTCACTAGAAGATCCATGTTTTATTGTGATGTTTTTGCAGCTAAAAGGTTTGTCATCTTCCCCAAAGTATGTTGTGTTGTTAAGTTTGATGGCAAATCCAACTTTATGATCCCTGCTTGGTATGTTATCCTGTATTTCTAAAAAGTCGATGAGCGCCTCTTCGTTTTGGAAATTATCAAGAAATGGGGGATTTGGCTGGTTCTAGTCGATGAGTTCGGGGTTGATGATAGGCATGACTTCATCAATTAAGTTGAATTCAGAGGAGGCGTTAGTGAGGGTTAATATAGATGAGTGAAGTTTGTCGATGGTACTCTCCTTGTTAGATTATGGTGTAGGATTTGACGTAGGGCCTATGGAAGTTGCTTCTTTCTCACGAACCCAAAAGGTTTTAATCCATGCCTCTCCATAAACTAGGATATCTTTACGAGGTGGTGGAGGTGATGTGTCTTCCTTGTTTGAAGTATTTAGATTCACTGAATCCTATTCCCACTCATGTGAATCGGTCTCTGAATCACTCTCTAACATTCAATTACTGTACCATGCTGGGATGTCTTTTGAATTGAAGAATGTTTTGGTCATGGGTTTATGCATTTTTGGAGGTGGGATTGTTGGTGCTACTAATGGGGTTATCGATGTTGTTGATGCTGCTACTAGGAGTATCGGTGCTGGTGGTGCGGTTGGTGCTATTGATGGGATTCTCATTTTGGTGGGTGCGGTTGGTACAATTGCTGGGAGTATCAATGTTGTTGGTGCAGTTGGTTCTACTGATGCTAGTGATGGGATTATCGGTGCTGTTGATGCTGCTAACGGCTTTGATGCTACTAATGGGATTATCAGTTTTGTTGGTGCAGTTGGTGTTGTTGGTGTCTCAAATATAATCAAGGATGGCCTTCTTGGAGTAACTAGTTGATACATGGGTTTGCTAGGTTTTCCTTTGAATCTAAGCTTAGGAAGATATTCCTTTTGAAAACCTACTCCATTTTTGTCTTTGGGTTTCAACTTCAGTTGTAAGGGCATGTGTCATCCTTGTTTACAATCTCCCAAATCACTCTAGCCATCATAGCCCATTCTTTGCATGATAGTGAGGCCTTTTCCATATTTATCAGTGGGAAGCTTAGCCTTGAGGATTTCTGTGTTGATAGGGTCCTTGTAAATCCATTCTGCCAGGTCCTCATCCCTGGTTTCCTCTTCCTGACTTTTACTAGGGATGAATTAAGCCAAAGTGCATGCTTGCTTGGCCAGTGGTGGTTGAAGCAACTTTTGAGGTTTTCCATGAGCTCTAGGGGAGGTGAGTAATTGCCCAACACAAAAGAGTTGGCTAAGATTATATTCCCTAGGACCTTCCTCAGCCATTTTCATTTTCAATTTCTCTTGCTTTGGTATAGGGGTGATTGAGCTGGAAAGAGAGGTTGGATTAACATATGATATGGAAGGGATAGATTCTCTGTTATTAGGTACGGTGATCTCTGGCTGATGGTTAATATTGTTATAATACGCAAATAGATTTGCATCGCCAACGATTGTGATTTCTACACCATTATGGGGAAACATGATACATTGATGATAGGTAGATGGGACGGCTTGCATGGCATGTATCCAAGGTCTTCCTAACAAGAGATTATATGGCAAAGGAAGGTCTAGAACTTGGCAGACAATATGCTTCACCACTAGCCCCACTCTGATAGGCAATACAACAACTCCTTTGGAAGAACGCTCTGCATTGTCATAGGCCTTAATGGTTCTCTTTCTACCGAGATCCACTGATTCTACCACATACCCCAATGTTGTGACCAATTTCAAGGTGCATATATTCAAGCTGACTCCATTGTCAATCAAGACTCGCTTGATTCTATGTTGATTTACAAATCCTTCAATGTGAAGGGATGTGTTATGTGGTTGTTGGAATGAAGCGTTGTCACTTTCAAAAAAAGTGAGGCATGGTGATGACTTGAGACTGCCAACCATGGCTTGAAATTGATCTGTGTATAGGTTGGTGGGAATTGACACTTCTTGGCGAGCTTGATCCAAGATTTTTTTGTGTGAAGGGGATAAGCGCAAAAGCTCTAATATGGAAATGAGTGTGGGCATTTTATCCAGTTGCTCCATAAGATTATATTGCTTGGGCAGGAGTGTCATTCCTTATGGTGCTGCTCAAATGGTAATCTTGCTATGATGCATAACAACATTGCATGCAGGATTTGGATCTTTGATGGTGAGAGTTACAACTTGTTCATTAGTGTCATAGAGGTGACTCACAATATAATTATATGCAACTTGTGTATAATTAGTTGTAGTATTTGTGTTTCACCTGGAGGTAGAAGGACCCCTTTGATCATGTGATGGAAGTGGATTCTTGAACATTAGATGATTGCCATTTTTATGGTCATGTCCTTCTATTTCAATTTCTCCTCTGTCAATGAGATCTTGCACAAGATCTTTCAGTCGATAGCAATTGATCGTTTTATGCCCTTTTCCCTGGTGAAATTCACAATGTTCATTATCGTGCCACCAGGGAGGTTTGACCTGAGGTTCATAGTTAGAGGTTTTCAATAAGGTCACAAGATTGGAAGAGACCAATTGATGTAAGATTATTTTGATGGGATCCCCTAAGGGTGTGTACGTGCATTTTGGTTTGTAGTTCTGTTGCCTTTGTTTTGGTTCTTCTTGTGGCGCATTGCGACCTTGATTTTGTGGATGAGTGATGGTGTTGTTTTTAGGACCTATGGATTTTGTCCTGCAAACCTGACCATAGGTTGTGCTATTTTTACTATCCGTGCATTCACTATCCTGTCATTAACAACATTCTTGTTCTTGTTCCAGAAATTTGGTTTATCACTATTATAACGAGAATGAGAGCCATCTTTGGGTTCATTGTAGATTTTGATAAGTCATTTAAGTTGGAAATGAATATTTCCACTAGTTCTTGTTCAGGAAAATTAAGAGAACGTTTGCTAGAAAGTTTCCTCCACTGTTGTAGGAAAGCTAAGAACAACTCCCCTGGTTTTTGTTTGGTGTTGCATAAGTCTTCCATGGTAACATCTCATTTTATGTTATGTGCATAATGAGCGATGGATTTTTGAACTAGTTCCTCAAATTTTCTAATACTACTGTAATTCCCATACCCTAGTCGGACTTGTAAAACCCGTTTGACCTTGATTAACTTCCTATGTGGCATTCTTGAATGGTAGGTTAACCGTGATGCAATGTGTAGTTTAGATAATATAAATAATTGTGCATACTTATTATTGTGCTTTTGCATCGATTCTCGTGTAAACGTAATTGTTCCTAACCCTTGTGATAAATCTTGAGCTAACGCCTTCATTGAATATGTATATGTATATGCATGCTTGTATGAATTCATGGGTGCAGGAGATTGCAGGTACAACACCGCTTAGGGCAAGGTTCATCTCCTTTGGGATTTGCAAGGTTGAGTATGCCTCCTTCATCTTTAGAATTCGGTTGGTGGTCATTAAACTCTTGTCTTGCCTTAGCCATGGTCAGGTGAGCAATGCGTGTGTGGTTTGCGGGCCCCTCTTTTCATTGGATTGCGTGTCATGTGATTTGGTGGACTTCCTCGATTTGCATGCCTTGCGCGAGGTAAGTGAAGTTTGTTATCCTAAGTATTAAATTCAATTTAATGAGTAAACGTACACATTAGTGATATAGAAATTTAAATAGGTAGTTTCTTCTATACGAGTAATCGTTAATTTAAAGGGATTGCTTTAATTATTATTGTAGCAAGCTTAAGGTATTTAACTTGGGTTAGTGTGCTCATTTACGCATTTGTAACATTTACGCATTTGTAGTTGAGAAATTAGAATAAATAAGACTCTTGCATTAGATTAGTCATTTATTTAAAAATGTCGCTTTATTATGTTGTAGCAAGTTAATTTAATAGTTAATTTTAATAACTACGATTTTAATGAGTTATGCGTTTTAGAAAGGAAAGATTTAAAGTCATGTGGGAAATAGAAATAAATTAATTCACATTCGCATTTTGGAAGAGAAAAGGGTAAATTTTATTACTTAAAAAGAAATTATTTCCTTTTTACTTGTATAGTTGATATAGTATAAAAAGATTGATTTTTAGAAAATTAAATTAATCAAAACGCCTTACCCGGTCAATAGCTCCGAAATATAAATGTAGGCCTAAATTGATATTGAGAGATTAAAATTAGAGATTAAATAAGAAATAGAAGTGTGTTAATTTTAATGAGAATAAAACAAGTTAGATTTATTGAGTAATGGAAAATAATGATTTCCATTCTCATGTTTCTTTTATTTTCAAAAAAAAATAAATGCCTAATTTCGAAATTGAAAATTAGGGCAAAAATAGGGTTTCTCATTTTTAAACTAGTTGGGAAATGTTTTTGGGGGTTCTTTTCTTTTGGTTTTTTTTGGGGAAAAAAATAATGGTCTTTGGAGGAGAGATTGGGGATTTTGGAAAAAGATGGAGTTTTAGAGCAGCAGATTTGGGAGCTCTTCTTCAAAAATACTCTTCCCGGAATGCGTTTTGAGGTAAGAATCTGATCATTAGCTTGATTAAAATGGTTACAAAAAAAAGGGGGTTTTGTATTTTTCTTTCTTGCAACATTGGTTTTTCAGATTGTCCATTGATGTTTGTGAGTAAGTTCCATTGTACAAAAAAATGGGTAGAGCTTAACTTTTGTTGAATCTTTGTGTGGAAAATGGATTGCAAACACGGTGTGGGATTTGGTGGTTATCCTTCAAGACTCTTTTATTTTGTTTTCTTTTTGAAATCCATAACATTCTGGAAAAAAAAAAGAGAGAAAAGAATAAGGGAGAAATGGTTGTGACTGTGATTGTTTTTCAAAAAAAATGGGGTTGCTGGAAAATACTTTAAGTTTGTGTTTTCAGACTGTGTTTTGGTGAGATATTCATATATTTTCTTTGTATTACTTACATATTCTAATTAGTTATAAAAAAAAAATATACATAGATTCAATAAATTAAAACTTGACTGCACATTTTTGGTAGTTTGGACTGTGTCTATTATTGAAAGTTTAACAGAAAAATTTTTAAAAAAAAAAAAGAAAAAAAAAGAAAAATTTACCATAGCCCAACCCCCCTCCCCACACTGCTATGGCAGCACTACTACCAGTTGGTAGCAGCGCTACCAGAGGTAGCAGACTGCTACCAAATGGTAGCAGCGCTACCAAAGGTAGCGGCCTGCTACCATTTGGTAGCAGCGCTACCAATGGTAGCTTGGGCTGCCAAAGGGGGAGGGCCCACATGACCTTCCCTCCTTTTTTATTTTGAAAAAAGTTTTTTTTTATTATATTTTATTTTTATTATATATTAATTGACATTTTTTTAATTATTATGTATAAATTAATAAGTGAAGTTAAATTAATGAGAGGAGTTAAATTTAGTTAAGAAGTTTTAAATTCAGTTCTCTTTTATAATATCTAATTTTAAATTCAGCTTTCTATTATATTATTTAATTCCAGATTAGCAAATAATATTTGGATTTAGATAACCGTCACTTGGTAAATTTATACTTCATTGATAGTTATTGATTTCTTTTGATTATGACATGCTCGGGTATTACACATTATTAGCATGGGTTAAGTATTAATGATGGATTAATGTGAAGTTTTAAATAAAAGTTAATCTAACAAAACCATAAACTTGATCGACATTAATGGATAGAAATGATATGGAAAAAAACGAATACCTCTTCCGGATGATGTCCTTACAGATTAAATTGCTGTAATAAAATTTGGTTAGGTAATAGTGAGACTTGATATGCTAGTGTTTGGTCATAAGTCGGTCAAACCCCTAGTTAGGGTACCGTCAAACAATAGAATCTAGGTTGGTTTTTTTTTTTTTGTTATGATTCAATTTGACCCGCTTTTAAAAGGGATCACTATGTAATAATCAATCGAGGTAGATGTTGAATAGGGTATGTGTTCGCCTAAAGGGCAGAGTTGTAAAGACATGTAAATATGTAACCTTAACTATATTAAATGCCAGAGGGGTCTTGCAGTTGAGCAGACCCGGAGATGTAGCCCTTTAGGGGTGAACTCCGAGATCATTCCTGTGTTATGCGGTGTTTTAGTTTCCTTTGTTTCATGCTTTAAGTTATCATGTATGGTTGTTATCTTGTATAAGTGTATGATGGAAAATTAACGAATTTAAATCAAATGCACAAAATCAGACATCTTGAGGAATGTAGTAAATCAGATTCATAAGATATTGTAAATTATGATTTTAGCAAAGTATTTAAAATATGTTAATTAAAGTTGTAATAGTGGAAAGAATCTTGCTAGGTTACATCATTGAATTAACTTGTTATTAAGCATGTAAATTGAACAAATGGGTAGGGGAAACAAAGATAGAATTAATGTTATAATTTCTAAGTTGGAACCTAAAGGATGATCAACATACAGGTAATTACTTTTATCTTCTTAAATAAGCAACGCCATGTTAATTATAATTCCACTATATTGGATGAATATATTTAGTTATTTATGTTGTAATTATAACCACTAATCCTCACCAGATTAACTTGATAATTGGGTGAACTCAACTGGATATCCATAGTTGTAACCTTAATAAAGGAATCTCTTATGATTTCTAAAATGAACTAAAACAGGAAGTATTTGTATAGTTGTTATATCTAAATCTTAGTAAATGTACCTTTTCATATTAACTTCATTTAACCAAAAAAGAGTGATATGCAACAAGATAATTGTATTTCAATCCTAATGGAAGAACGTCTCTATGAACTTATAATTCTAATCTTGAAATGATTAATATCACCTTGCTAAATATATCTTAATTTAAAGGATGAACTCATGTGTTCCTAATACATTTTCATCTTAATGAATTTATCCATCTATTAGTATTATTAAAACTTCAATGAATTCTATGGCTACTCACATCTTACCTTTCATAAAAGAACTACAACTCACTAGTTGGCTATGCATGAAATCAAATGAAGGGATCTCACTCTATCAATTGTAGTTAATCCTTAATGAATGAATCTCGTCTGATTAACCATACTTTTAATATTAAAGGATGATATCAATTGTGAATGGATTCCCTTATCCCAATGAATAAACCTCATTATATTAAACGCTTGGAACCTATTTGAAGGCCTTTAAATGAAATTATGAATTTAAGTGCATTGAATAAATAACCTATCATAGGCCTCCTAACCAACAAAGTAAATGAACGCTTCCTAAAATTCTAAGATGTCATATCTTTGAACACATATATGATCAAGATCTATGCATTATCTCGTAATTAAGATATCCAGTTTAATGGATCTGATGACACAAGTTGAGTTAGGTGTAAGCTTAGGTAATCGCGTTGGGAAACTCCTTAGGATCGTTTTAGCCTTCCGCTGTGTTATCTAGTTAGAGATAACTTTGAGATAACTTCAATCTATCTTAATATTGTAACTTTTCATTAACGCTCTTAACTATTATTATAAAAAAAAAAATATTTACACTCTATTTGAGTGTTTTTAACTTAAACCCTTTGGGGTTTCCTGGCGGGGCATTACAACTACTCGGTAATAGGGAAAACCATTGCATGGTTGTGCCTCCCAAACTCCGAGGAAAGAGGCGCATTAGATAGGTGTCCTCATAGGCCACCTCTAAACAAGCTGACTGAAATTCTTGTACATGATCTCTAGGGTCTCCTTTTCCCTTATACTTTTCAAACTTGGGTGTTTCAAACCCTTGCGGAAAAGGTGGCATAAGCATGTTCCTATCAAAAGGATAGGGACAAATATCGTTAAGTGAAAACTGAGTAGTCTTCACACCACTATTGAGTTGTTGAGCGAGATTTTCTACTTGTTGTCTCAACATGTCTATTTTTGAAGGAGGAGGAGGTGGAGGATTCCCTTGATGATTAAGGTCATAGTGGAAGTAATCTCTACCTCTTCCACCATCGTTATAGCTATGTTGTTCAAATGTCCGTCGTATTTGTGCGGTATCAAAGTTAAAGGGTAGTTTAGCACCCTCCTGAGCAAGTCTCAAAAAATGAAAATCTGCATTTTTTCTAAGGATTTCATCAAAGAGTCTATTGAACTTGGGATTGTGTTGTGCTCTTTCTATATCTTTGGGAGTTGGAGTGCTAGGATCTTCATCATTAGTGCCTCCTCCAATGGCCTCTTGAAAATTGTTGAGGTTTTCTTCCTCCTCATCTTCGATCTCTGGTTGTTTGTTTCTCATTGATCTTGTTTAAGCCATGTTGTTGAAAGTTTTGAGGTTGGTGAAAGTGATTATGAGGTCGTGATGAAATATTTGATGGAAGATAAGTGTTTGTGAAATGTTTAGAAGATGGATCTCTTACATTGAAGGTTGGATGTTACTAAATTTCTTTGTGAATTGCTCTTGTGTTTTCAACAATTTTGATGTGATAAGGTATAGCAAGGTTTGAGATGTGTTACAAACCAAGCTACCTAGCAATGAGAGGATGCACTCATAAACTAGTTTTAACCTGTGTAGAAATGCCTCTTAGGATGATTGATCCTAGATGTAGAGACACTCTAAAAGCGATTTGTTGGTTTGATTTAAGCAATATCTAAAAGAACATAGGACAAGACCTTTTTGTGTTTTGAGAGTTGAATGGTTTTGTGATGTGTGAAGGTGAAAGTGGATAGAATATGGACCTTAATAAAAACTTTCTATCACAAAGGGAGTTTCTACTTCTTCCTCTCTCTCAGGGGTTGGTGGTTCCCCTCGAGCTTTGTTGTAAGTGATATAGATTTTTGGAAAGAAAGCAGGGTTGATCTTGCCCCCTTTGTTTCTGTGATAATCCAAGGCTCTATACTGAGTAAAAGCTCTATTTTTCAAAGGCTCTTTGTCAAATTCGTTGGATTTGCCTTGAAGATACAAGTGCATATGGCGCAAGAAGGCTCTGTGTGAGAGAAAAATTTGTCTATTTATATAGAAAAACTTCCTTCTTTTGATAAGAGCTTTTGAACTCAATTGTCTCTTTTTCAATGTGGTTTTTTTGATGAAGACTCCTTTTTCTCAAGATGTGAGTGATGGTTATACAAACTTGATACTTGTTTTACTTTGTTGATTTTGTTTTGTTTACCAATGTTGGATGAATACTTGGTTTAAAATTGTTTTGAATTTCTTTGACAAGAAAACACAAGAAGCACACAAGCACAATAACCTCGCCCTTTTTCAACAAAAGGCAAAAATAGGTGTGGGTCTAAATCAACCCAATCATGAAATTTTTACCCTTTTTACAAATGTATTTTATGTTTCCCAAAGCCTGAAGTCGGCTCAAATTGTTACTGGTCTTGACACAAGACGAAGACAACTCGAACACACTTTTTTATCCCTAAGGTCAATGGCCAATTGCGATATTTTCAGCCCACATCTTGATATTTATTCGACTTTGGTACTACATACCTTATGAATCCCGCTATGGCAGGTGAGGATGTGATATAATAAGTCTTGCGTGAGCATAATAGATAGATGATCCATATGATGGGGAGTCACCACTTTCATCAAGATACAAGTAGCCTTTCAAAAAGCCTTGTTTCTATTCAAGGAAATGTGTATGGTCAGTATCTTGGGAGCAAAACCATCTATGCTCTTGCACTGAACTTTTCACAAATATCCTCAATCAATAGAATGAGTGGGATTCTATAATAAAAGGTGTTTAGTAATGTTCGATGTCTTTGGACATAAGTTCATTCTATAGTGACTCACTTAAGAGCCTTGTAACTTGTGGTGGAACCCATATGCCCTTTCGGTAAGTTACCCTGTAGGAACAACTATACCCAAGGCTACAACTTTCGCTCTCACCTGATTTCCATAGCAGCTCGAAGGATTTACTGCACTAGGTCGTTCCCAAGAGTGATATGTCTCTTGGAAGGCCTCTCTTAAAAATAAAAAAATTTGAGCATTAATAACACTTTTCTCTTGCACCTAGGACCACAAGAGCCAAGGGAGAGGATAGTGTGTGTTAGAAATGAGACCACTCTATAGATTTTTGCACAAGTGTGCCAAACACTGAAAACACTTGTTCTTTTTAACTAGTTTATTGCAACATGATCTATACGCTATTTGGAGATTTTGCTCCAACAACCATTGTGTTCTTTTTAACTTCACAAGGCAATTTGTTTTATAACTAGGAAATTGAAAATCTTGGTCAACAAAATTGAAAGCACGTTGCTCAAAGTAAAAGCGATTTTGTAAACAAAATGGACAAGTTGTTTGTTCTTTTTAACTTGCAAAACAAAAAGTTGATTGTGAATTTTTATCCTTTGCAAGAAAAATGAAAGTTGTTTGTTTGCTTTAAGCACCAAAATGAAAAATTTGTTCCTAACTTGCAAGAAAAAAAAGTTGTTTGTTTGATTTTGTGGTTCTTTTTATCTTTGCAAAATGAATTCTTTTTAAGCCCCAAATTGAAAATTTTGTTTATTTTAGTCCAAAAGGAAACATGAAGTTGATTTTAGTCCAAAAGGAAAGTGAATTCTTTTTAATCTAGCTTTAAGACAAAGCTTAGAAAAAAAAGAAATAAACTTTCTAATCCCTAACTCCTCAAATCTTGCAAAACAAGAACTTAGCAAAAACCTGCACAAGAAAAAAAAAAGAAAACAGTTATTGAAAAAGAAGGTTTTTGGTGGGCTTCTACAAGCCTAAAATTTTGATTTTTTTAGTTACATAATATTTTTTTCAACTCTCTGTTACAAAAGCGCTACCCTGTGTAAACACAAAAAGTGCTACTTTAATACAAACGCGCTGAAAGACTGACAAAAGTGCTAAAAAAACAATAACAACGCTATAAGATGTATAAAAAAGCTAATAAAAATTGTCAAACATAATGAGAATTCTGCTAGACAGAGAGCACAAATGCGCTAAAAGAGTGACAACAACGCTATTTAAACAACCATAGCGCTATAACTAGGACAAAGGTGCTAATTCTAAACCAAACAAGCTAGAACTCAGACAAAGGCGCTAAATCCTCAGTTGTCAAAGGTGCTAAAATGCATGTCAATAGCGCTAAAGCACAACCTATGTGTGGAAATTTTGACAAAATTTCACAAAAAAGTTAGTTTTTATAGATCAAAAGGTTGCATGTTCGATTCACGCCGGGTTCACCAAATGATGCACTGCAAAAAGGATGTTAGGAACACAAGATTCAAACATTAATGTAGTTAGTATCAATAAAAAATGAAAGATGAAAGAAAATACAATCCTAAGCATGCATATCAAGAGAGATATTAAACAAATTATAGAAAACACACAAAAACAGAGGAAAGACACTAAACCCTCCCAAATGCTCTCCAAAATGCTCATAGTTGCTCCTCCCTTGTTCCTCTCCTCTCCAAGTTCCACATGAGTGTTGCCCTCAGCTTTTTGCACTACTATGGATGTCTTAAGGAGATTCAAGATTATGAAAAATGACTAATTATGCAAATGCAAGCTAAATATGAGAAAGTATCTAATTAATCTATGTTAATTTTATCCAAAATAACAAATAAAAGTGCTTCTAAATGCTCTCTCAAATTTGGTATTGTCATGCTCTGTGAAGTGTACCTGTATTTGCAAACACAATGCACTCAATAAATTATTACAAGCAATGGTTAGTAAATTGAAACAATGAAAGACAAAACCATAGCTAATCGACTTATTACCTCCTAGTAAATGCGAGTATGAATTTTTCTCTCAGATCTTATTATGCAAATTCCAGTGACTTGACTACACTTAGATGGAGGATTTAAATAATCAAAATGCATGATCTAGCAAGAATAACATGATTAAGCTATATGATTTAATGATAACGATAAGAAATAAGCTAAGATGAAGATGCAATTAAGCTAAAATTGAGCATGATAACATTGCTAAGAATGATAAACTATAAACTAGATGCCTATAGTAACAATGCATGAATGCAAATGATCTGAAATTGGGACATGAAATTAGGACCCTTTGAGCTCCAAAATGAGGTCTATTTATATGATTTCCCAAGGCTAGGGGTGATGTGGCAAGAATCAACGGTCAAGATTAATCTGAAGATATCAATGGTTAAATTAGAGGAGGTTGGCAAAGGGGGTTGGATTAAAGGGAACATCTGTCATCTCTATGGTGACAAGTGTCAAGAGGCTTCTAGAAGAGGTTAGATGAAAGGGGACATGTGGGTAGGTAGAATGAGTTAGGTTTAGGAGTGGTAGAAGTTAGGAGAATTTGAATTTAAAAATTCAAATAATAAGAAAAGGCTAATTAATCTCAACAACTCATGAATTTGATTTGTTTTAATTAATTAAAGATTTAGAAGAAATGATTTTGATGGGGAGAATTAATTAATTTGAATTAATTAATTAAAGGGTGAAATGAAATGAACCTATTTAATAAATCCTTAGATTTATTAATAAGTAGATGAAAAGGAAATTTAATCAAATTGCTTAGTGAATTAAATTAAATTGGGGAGGGAGATTAATTAAATAATTGCTTATTTAATTAATTATCTCCAGACCATTTTTAGGTGTATACATTTTGCCCCTCTTTGAAGCGAGGTGTGGTGATGCGTTGATTCAAAGAATAATCTCATTTTGATGTTGATATTGGTTTGATAGGATGCCTCAACTCTTGATTGCTAAATTTTGGTACGATGATGCCCCCTCGGGAGATCAATTGAGATAATTGATCTTTGGAGTTTTGCGAGATTGATATCCTGATAGATTTGATTTGATTTCTGCAATTGTGTTTTTTGATGAAAATGCGAGTTCTTCGATTAGCTTGATTGCTTAGATTGATAAGATTGAAAAATCTTGATTGATTAGATTCATTCTGGTTTCAGGAAGGATTCATCCTGTATAAGACAACGATGATCAAAGCATTTGGTTTTAGGAAGGATTCATCCTATATAAGACATGAATCAGAATCAGATCGTCTGGTTTCAGGAAGGATACATCCTGTATAAGGCGTGATAGAATTGATTAGGTTTGATTGATTGATTTGATTTGATAAGGTTGATTAGATAAAGAACTGATAGTTTGTTGATAGCAAGTTGCTGAAATATTTGGATATGCTGATTGTTGATTCTATTGAGAAAGCATAAGATTTGGCTGGGTCGATAATATCATGAGATATATGAGTAATTCGTCTGATTGCGTATACACTTGTGATGATACTTTGATGATTCCTATGATAGATTTAACCTCGGATAAAAGGAGCTTGTAGGATCCCATGCAAGAATGAAATGCAAGCTAAAATGCAAATTAAATGCAACAGAATGCAAACTATGAACGGATCAGTCACTGGATTATTTTGCATTTTTGTCATCATTGAGCTTTTTTGAAATGTGGGAAGTGAGTGCAAACATCGATGGTATAATTAAACCATGATGACCTGAGCACTTCTTTCCTGGATTTTGATATAGCAAGTTAGCACAAGCATCGAGGTATAATTAAACCATGATGACCTCAGTGTTGTTTGCATAAACTAAGTAGTATTAATCATTTCAATACGCAAATCGAAAATGTCTTCAATGATATTCTGATGATCATGTCCTGAGACAAATTTGCACATATTAATGATTAATTTTCAGACAGCAAACAAGAAAAATATCATGTTTCTTCCTTGTTCCTCTAGTCAATGACATCTTGGAGTCACTCAAAAATCATGATAGCGAAAAGCAATATAGAAAAGTTGAACAATCATGTTAAAATCATTATCCAAAAAGATATTATCCACTGAAAAGTGTGTGATGTGCTTAGATTGACTTTGTGATAGCTTGATAGTTGATAGTTTGATCTCATGTTCAATGTTGGATGTGTCTCAGTTTTCGCTTGATAAGAGTTGTCTAATTGTTTGTTCTACCTGTTTGGTTAAGATCAAAATGATCAAGAGTTTTGCCCCTAGCTAAGTGTAGGATTTTGCCCCAAGCCTAGAAACAAAGTTGTTATGATATATCCAATGATCCAAACCATGGCAAGAAGCCACCTAGGATGCTTGCGTATGTACAAAGGCTTTATGATGATCAATACTGATGGAAGATGAATGCAAGAGGAAAGAATGCATGAACTAATAGATGGAAGAGCTAGCGGACAGATAGAGCCTATTTGCCAGGTTTTCATCATTTGTTTTTATTGCACTTTTTCTAATATTTGATTTTTCTGCTTTCTTTTTCTTTTTTCACTGTTTAGGATTTTTTTGATTTTTCACTGTTTTTTGATTTTTCTCTGATTTTTCAATGTTTTTTATTTTTTTCTGATTTTTCAGACATAGAACTTCTTCAGGTGCATGCTATTGATAGGTTCCTCAAGCTGATCACCATCCTATGTTGATAGCTGATATGCTCCTGAGCCAAATACTGCTGTGACCACAAATGGACCTAACCAGTTTGGTTCAAACTTTCCTTTCTTTTCTCGATCTGCCTGGTTGCGTGGATTTTCCTTTAGCACTAGTTCTCCCACTTGAAAGATTCATGGTTTAACCCTGTGATTATAGCTCCGACACATTCTTTGCTGATATACCTTTAAACGATCAAAGGCATTTTGTCTTCGTTCATGGACCAGTTCTAACTCTTGCAGTTTAGATACTCTTTGTTCTTCGTATGGGATGAGTCCTTTTAGTGATACATGTAGAGAGGGTATCTCTACTTTGATTGGCAACATGGCTTCTAATCCATATACAAGAGAGAAAGGTGTGGCACCTGTCGGTGTGCGGATAATGGTACGGTAGGCCCAGAGAGTAGGATTCAGTTGAATATGCCAATCTCTTCCAGCATCATTTACTATCTTTTAAAGAATTTTCAGAATAGTTTTGTTAGATGCTTCTGCCTGCCCATTTCCCTATGGATAATATGGTATGGAGAATCTGTGCTGGATTCTAAACTTCTCACATAGCTCTTGCACACCTTGATTCTTGAATGGTCGCCCATTATCAGTGATAATGGTCATTGGTATTCCATAGCGACAGATGATATAGTTCAAGATAAATGCAGGAATTTGTTTTCCTGTGATATTTATGAGAGGTACTGCCTCAATCCATTTTGTAAAATATTCTGTAGCTACCAGGATAAATTTGTGTCCATTAGATGAAGAAGAATTTATCTTTCCTACCAAATCAAGACCCCATTGGCAAAAAGGCCAAGATGTTGCTAAAGAATGAAGTTATTGTGCTGGTGCATGAATCAAATTCCCATGGATTTGACATTGTTTGCATGTTATTGCTATTTTAAAAGAATCTCGTTCCATAGTTGGCCAATAATAGCCCAAGCATATGAGTTTTTTCGAAAGGGTAAGACCACTTGAATGCGTGCCACAAATGCCATTATGGACTTCATGTAAGGCCTTCTCAAATTCTTCTTGTTCGAGACATCTTAAAAGAGTACCGTCTAGACCTCATTTAAATAGGGTATCTACGATGAGAGTAAAATGAGAGGATCAACAAATAAATTCTCTTTTGGTTTTTTGATAAGTCTGGAGGTAAGATGTTATCTTTCAGGTATGTGTAAGTTTGGCCATAGCGAGAGGAATCATGTCCAATAAGTTGACAAATGGTTTGGGAATTAGGACAATTATAGGCAGGATGAAACAACTCTTCAACTAGGAATTCATAACGCTGTTGATTTTCCTGTGTCTGCAATAGAGAAGCAAGTGTAGCCATGGTGTCTGCTGCTTTGTTATCATTTCTTGGAATCTGTTCAAAAGTTATTTCTACAAAGTACTTCTTGAAATCATCCACTATCTTTGGATAAGGCATTAGCTTTTCATCCTTTGTTTGATAGTCATCATTGATTTGATTAATGATGAGCTGAGAGTCTCCAAAGGCCTGAAGTTGTTTAATGTTCCATTCTACAGCCATTTTGATACCTGTTACCAATGCTTCATACTCTACTATATTGTTTGTACATGAAAAGCTTAATTTGTATGCTTTCATGATTGTATGCCCTTGTGGTGCGATGGATAGAATTCCTGCTCCTAATCCGTGCTGTGTATATAAACCATCAAAGTATAGTTGCCATGCTTTTGTTGTGACTGTTAGGATGTCAGCATCAGGAAATTCAATCTGTAAAGGATGATTATCTTGAAGTGGTGTCTCTGCTAGTTGATCTGCAATGACTTGTCCCTTGATAGATTTTCTATTAACATATTTGATATCAAACTCGCTTAGAATCATGATCCATTTTGCTAGTCATCTTGTCAATGTGGCTTTGCTGAGCAAATACTTCAGAGGATCAATTTTAGCTATCAACTTGATGGAGTGAGATAGTAGATAGTGTCGTAATTTTTGAGAAGCAAAAACTACTGCCAAGCATGCTTTTTCTGTTGATGAATAGTTAAAATCATATCCCACTAGTGTTTTGCTGATGTAGTAGATGGCTCGTTCTTTTCCTTCCTTATCTTCTTGTGCGAGTAAAACTCCCAATGATGCTTCGTTAGTTGATACATAGAGTAATAATGGTTTTCCTGGAATTGGTGACATTAGAACAAGTGGTTGCATGAGATATGCCTTGATCTTGTTGAATGCTTCTTCACATTGATGGTCCCATTTGAAATTAACATGTATGTGCAATAGGTGAGTAAATGGTTGACATTTATCTGCTAATTGAGCCACAAATCTTCTGATGGACTGGAGTCTTCCTTGTAGTGATCTTAGTTGATTGATATTCTTGGGAGATGCCATTTCCATGATTGCTTTAACCTTAGCTAGATCTACTTCGATTCCTCTTGCTGAAACAATGTATCCCAATAGCTTTCCTGACACCAAAGGCACATTTCTTAGGATTTAGCCTTAGCTTGTATTGTTCTAACCTGTCAAAGATCTTTTCCAGTATCTCTATATGTTCTTCTCTGTTGTATGATTTAGCTAATATGTCATCCACACAGTCTTCCATGAATGTATGCATCATGTCATGAAATATAGTTGTCATAGCTCTTTGATATGTAGCACCTGCGTTCTTTTATCCAAAAGGCATGACGTTCCAGTAGAAAGTACCCCATGGGCATGTGAAAGCTGTCTTTTCTTGATCTTTGGGTGCTATTTTGATGTAATTGTGTCCGAAGAAACCATCCATTAGAGAAAACATGGAGTGTCTAGAAGTTAAATCTACAATGATGTCAATGTTAGGCAAAGGAAAGTCATCCTTTGGACATGCATTATTAAGATCTCTGAAGTTTGTGCATATTCTGATGCTTTTATCTAGTTTTGAAACAAGAACAATGTTGGATACCCATTGAGGATATGCTACAGGTCTGATGAATCCGACATCCAGTAATTTCTTTAGTTCTGCCTTGACTAAAAGAGCAATATGAGGATGCATTTTCCTTAACTTCTGTTTGACTGGTTTGGCTCCTAGGCTAACATTCAAGTGATGCATAATAAACTCTAGATCTAACCCTGGCATGTTTACATATGACCAGGCAAAATTGATTTGCCGTCGTTTGAAGAATTCCACATATTGTTGCATTTCTACCTTTGATAAAGATGTTGCTGGATGAAGAATCTTTGGTTGCTCTATTGTGCCAATGTTAATTGCCTCTGTTGGTTCAATCAAAATGGATGACCTTTCTTGATAGTGTTCAGGTAAAGTGTCAAATCTCCCATCTTCTCGTGCCGCAAGGAGGTTTTCACTAGTAGATGCGTCTTTTCTTTTTACTTTTTCCTTTTCTAATGTTGCCAATAAATGGTTTTCAGCATTAGACCTGATATTCTTTTCTTTATTTTCACTTTTGCGACTAGGATATTTGGCACCCACTTGACTGGAAGATGCGTTGCTGCAATTCCTGGTGAGAGTTGTTACGGGTTTGATTGCGTTAAGATATATAGATATGGCATGGTCATTTGGAAAGGTATCAATGGCAGTATGTCTTTCATTTTCCCAATCAATAAGCTCGGGGTGAATTAGAGGTAGGGGATCTTCAGGTTGGTATGTTTCAAGGGTTCCAAGGGTCATGATGGATGTATCAAAGTTTTCAATATGTGTGTCGATGTCTAGAATGGTACTCTCATCAAAATGACCTCATGTAAGAAGTTCCTGATCGTCCTCGGTTAAGTCCAAGTTAGCCAAATGTGATTCTAATTCAAGTGAACTAGTTCCTGACGTTTGTCCTGCATACGTGTGAACTATATCGACTTCTACATCTCCTTCAAAGCATTTCTCTTCAGCTAATTCTTCAGAGTGATAGGAATCCCATTCCCATTCATTAGAATCTGTATCACTTGCAGCTTGCAGTCTACAGATTTGGTCATATAACATTTCTTCTGCTTTTCTGGCTATACTTTTCCTTCTTTCATATTGAACCTCTTCAGGATTGAGATTAAGTTTTGTCAACTTTTCTATGAGTTCTCCTGAACTTATATTATCTTCTTTCTTGTTTTGATTGAGATTTACTGTTGCTTGAGAGATGTTTTTAGTTTGTTTCTCTTGTTGATTTGAAGCTTGCTTCTTTTGTCATTTTGTGTTTGTTTGTGCTTGTTGCTTAACTGATTTTTCTTCCCTTTCAATTGCCAGTTGTTCTCGTCTATTTTCATATTCCTCTTGTTGTTGACTAAAAGATGTGTCTTCCGGTATAGTGACTTGTCCATATCCCAAACCTGTTTTGTCTGTAGTCTGCTAAGTGTGAGGCTAAATAGGTTCTGAGATACCTTCTTTTCTTTTTCCTATAGGGCCTATCCTAGTGTATCCCATCCTTCGAAGAATGTTGAATCCTTTTCCATATTTTTCTATAGGTATTCTGACATTGTTGACCTTTTATTGAACTTCTTCATCTTTGTATATCCATTGTAATACATCTTTGTCTTCTATCTCCTCTGATAAGGTTCCAACACTAATGAATGCTCCATCAAATATTGGAAGATGTTTCACAGTTGGTTGTTGTTTAGAGCTTGATGGTTTTCCCAAGGATTTAGGAGAAAGTGGTAAATTGTGATATTGAGTATTCTCCATTCCCTCGATCTCTTAGCTGCATTTGTTTTTCCATACTTGATAGAATAGAGGCGAATGATTTTTCCTTGGATTGTGTGTTTGAAGATGTTGCTTCCCTGTTATGAGGAACAATTACTTTTTGACCCATTTTTAGATTGCTGCAATATTGGAATGGATTTGCATTTGCAGATATTGTAATTTCTTGTCCTTCTTAGGGAAATTTGACACATTGATGATAGGTTGATGGGATAGCTTGCAAGTCATGTATCCATGGTCTCCCTAGGAGCACATTATATGATAGTTCCAAGTCTAGAACTTGGCATGCTGTGTCTTTTTGTAGAGGTCCCACTCTGATTGGTAGTATCACAATTCCCTTGGAGGGACGTTCTTCTTCATCATAGGCTTTTATAGTGATCCTTTTCCAGACATCAACTGCATCTTTTGAATATCCTAAGGCACGAACAAGACTTAATGAACAAATATTTAGGCCAGCTCCACTGTCTATTAGAACACACTTGACTCATGTTTTGTGAATAAGGACTTCAATATGCAAAGGAACGTTGTGAGGATGTTGCAAGGACATGCCATCTTCGTCAGTGGATGATAATCAATGAGGGGCTGTGAGGTGTCCCACCATGGTTTGGAATTGATCGATATGAAGATCTTTGGATATGGTTGTATCTACTAATGCTCATTCAAGAATTTATTTATGTGCGGGTGAAAGCTTTAAAAGCTCCAAGATGGATATTTGGGCGGGTGTTTTCTGCAATTGCTCCACTAGATTGTATTGTTTTGCTATAGTGGATGATGTGTTTGTTGTAGGACCCGGCAAAACAACTTTGGCTTTGCTTCTTGTTATTGCCTGAGCATGTTCTTGATTTTGTTTTTCTTTAACTACAATCACATTCACCACATTGTCATATGTATGAGCATAGTTTACCTTTTCTTTACCCTTACCATTATTTGTTGTTGATGATTCTCCTTTCTCATAGTTTAGAAGCGGAGTTTTAAAGGTGGTATGGGATTCATTTGTTGTATGTCCATCTACAGTTATTACGCCATTATTGATTAAGTCTTGTATGACATGTTTCAACTTTTGACAATTATCTGTGAGATGTCCCTTGTTTCGATGGAAATTGCAATACTGATTATCATTCCACCAAGGTGGTTTGATTTGAGGTTCCTAGTTCCTTTCTTTTGGTAAAGTGATCAATTTGTTTGCAAGAAGTGTCTTTAGTGCTGATCCAAGGGGTTCACCAATGTTTGTGAATTGTCTTCGAAAGAAAGTTTTGATAGTTGCTCTTTGGTGATTTTTGTTTTGTTGTGCTGTTGCTAAGTGAGTAGATAAACTGAAAACCGGTTGCTTTGGTTTCACATTGTTGTTATCTACTATTCCATCATTGACGACATTTCGATTTCTATTCCAAAAATTTGGCTTGTCATTGTGATTGTTGTTATTGTTAGGAGGATGAACTCCTTCTTTGTATATTTTCAACTCACCCTTCTTTATCATGGCTTCTTCCATTCTGATTCCATTATCAACCATTTTTCCAAAGTTTTGATTTCCTTGCATTTTTAAGTAATAACTCATTTGATCATTTAAGTTGTCAATGAATATGTCCATTTTTTCATATTCTGGCACTGTACGAGGATATCGCGATGCTAGGCGTCTCCATCATTGTAAGAATGTCATGAAGGGTTCTCCAATCTTTTGTTTAGTGTTACATAGGTCTAGCATTGTTACTTCATGTTGTATGTTATAGGAGTATTGTGAAACAAACTTTTCCACCAACTCTGAAAATGATCTGATTCCAGGTGTAAGTTTGGAGAACCATTCCATAGCTATTCCAGTTAAGCTTTTCGAAAATAGTCTCATTAAGTAGGTATCCTCATGTGCAAACTCCATACTCATTGTACAAAATTCTCATATATAATCTTGAGGGTCAGTGCTTCCATCATATTTTTCATATCTCGAAGTTTCAAAACCTATAGGAAATGGTATCATGTTTAGATTTTTGTCGAAAGGATAAGGACAGATTTCTTGAAGTGAGTATCGTCTAACATTTCCTCTTTGCATCTCTTGGATTTGTGTTTGCATTGCTTGCAGTTGTTGTGTGAGAGTCATGATAGGATTATCAACATGATTTGTTCTTGCATGATCATGATTTTGCCTTCTAGGAGATTGGGATCTCTTCTTGTTTCATCTCTAGCTCTTCTTGTATCCTCATTGAATTGAATGTTATTCAGGATTTCTACTTCATCTCTTCTAGGTATGCCGGTTTCTTCATTGGTCCTGGTGGTATTGGGAATTGATGTGTCATTCATGCAGAGACCAAAGATGTCCTCATATTGTTCATTATTAGGAGGAGGGTCACTTTTCTTTTGTGTCAATTTATTCACATCAAAATCTTGGGGAAGTGTAGCACCAGATTTGGCTAGCATTAGAAAGTATTTTTCTTTTTCTTCCTCCAACAATCTCGTCATAAATTTGTTGAATTGGGGATCTTTCTTGATGTCTTTGATGTTTTGTTCTATTATTTCTCCTTCAACATGTATTTCATCTTCATGTTCCATGATTTTGTGTTCTTTGGTTGTTTTCAATGTTTCGATTTCTGTTTCTGCGATCCTTCATTTCTGAGCTCTAGTTAGAATAGGCATACACGTGTGTTATTTTTCTTAGGATTCGATTGTCCAAAAGGTTGTTTTGGGTAAGTGATCAATAGTCAATTTCAAGGCAATAGAGTGATATGACACTGAAAGAGAATTCAAGTGTTTAAAAGTTTGCAAGTTTTTTGATCTTCGATTTAGGAGTGCAATGGTGATGGTTTGATAAGAACCAAGTCCAGTAGGAACGATATATCCTACGATGTGGGACAAGGTTATCCTGACCAAACGTTTCAGTTTTGTGATAAAGGATGATTGATCCTGATGAGAAACTATGTTTGAGTGATCAGTTTATCAAAGAGGGTGATAATGCACTTCGAGATATTTAGATCTTGAACTTGTTGGGGGTGAGCACTTGAAAATCTTGAGGTGTTTATTTTCTAAAGTCTGATTTTGACGGGTGATAACTTGACCAAGTGAAACCAAGAAGACAATCTAAGCACGGTTTGACAGATAATAGGTGTTTATGCTTACTATAAATTGATCGGGCAGAAATGATAAATCTGAAACAGGCATGCAGGACACAACTCTGGACTGACAAATGCAGAGTTTCGTACAACATAAGATTTAGCTTAGGACGACACAAGATACAAAGTTATACGAAAGAACATAAGTTTTCATGTAAAAGGCAGAGGCTCGTATGACACACTTTTCTGAACTATATGACAAAACAGCTGACTCATATGACATAGAATGTTGTGTAGCATGACACAAGATTTTATGCAAGTAGGCTCGTATGATAGGTTGCAGAGAATGATACAAAGTGTTTGTTTTTCTGATTTTGATCTTTGACTTCTGATGATGTTTTGCTGATGTTTTCCAATTTTTAGGTGTCTGATTTTCTCATTTAGGGATGAATACACAACAAACACATGATGTGATAAATGACTCCCAATCAAGCTAAACCCTAAGGAAGTTGGCTGAGAATGAAAACCTTTGCTTGCTGACTTAGGTACACACCCAATAGCTAATCAGAATATGGCCGTTGAGTCTCACGCAATGGATTCTCAATGCCGTATTATCTGACTCCAAACGCTAATGGGGGCATGATATGGCAAGTGTCTTGGGAGAGGTACTATCTCTCTTGCACAAAGATTATCACCCTTTCGGAGGTGAATCGGGTAGCTTCTATTTTAACTGACACTAGTAAGGGATCCATTCGACACGTCGGGGTATAAACTCAATTAAGAGGTCTCCCAGCCTTGACCCAAGGTTTTATATACCCGAAGGTACAGAGGAGATCTATTCCTGAGCACTACCATTGCTTTGATTTTCATCCAAAACACATTTATTTAATAGTGGGTTGGATTACTTGGTGTTAGCCGTTCCCACTTAGGTCATTCCCCTCTCACCGGCCTTAAGGGCTAAGAGTTAATAATTCCTTGGGAAGGTAGGCCTGCTAAAGAGATGCACTAATGAAAGCAAAAGATGAGTCTAGCTTTATGATCACCTAAGAAAGGTGAGCATACTCGCCTATCATCAAAGACACATAAGACATAGTTGTTCATTTCTTTAAGCCCAAATTGAAGTGTGCCTAAAAATCTTAAAGAATACACAAAGTTTTTGTTGAATCCTTAGGCAACCTGCAAAATAGATCCATTAGTAGTCATGATTGTGTTTTGAATTTGTCTTTGACAAGCGTATCTTTGACAAGCATCCTGCAAAAAAGAGTTAGGCTGCAAACATCTCATTTACAGATCAGAGTTAGTGTTAGAAAATCTTGGATTTAAAATCAGAAAAACCCTAAAATGCAGTCTTTTAAAAAATCACAGAGCCAGAGACTCGTACGACACAGATTTCCAGTTAGTACGACATAACTTTAGATTTCATACAGTATCCAAAACAGGCTCGTACGACACAGGATCAACCTAGTACGAGTAAAGAGTTTGCAAGAAATAGACTCGTATGACATAACTTTAGACCAAGTACAAATAAAGAATTTGCAACATAAAAGCTCATACGACATAAAATTATACCTAGTACGAGTTAGGATAACGTGTCATCCTAGACTGAAAGGAAGTTTGTACGATCTGAAAAGGCAACTCGTATGAATATCTGAACCAGAGCCGGACAGAGATGAAGTTTGTTGAAGATTAAGAGGCCAAAAATGATGATTCCGGCCCCACGGTGGGCACCAAAATGTCGTGCTCTGTGAAGTGTACCTGTACCTACAAACACAATGCACTCAATAAATCATTACAAGCAATGGTTAGTAAATTGAAACAATGAAAGACAAAACCATAGCTAATCGACTTATTGCCTCCTACTAAATGCGAGTATGAATTTTGCTCTCAGATCTTATTATGCAAATTCCATTGACTTGACTGCACTTAGATGGAGGATTTGAATGATGAAAATGCATGATCTAGCAAGAATAGCATGATTAAGCTATATGATTTCATGATTATGATAAGAAATAAGCTAAGATGAAGATGCAATTAAGCTAAAATTGAGCATGATAACATTGCTAAGAATGATAAACTATAAACTAGATGCCTATAGTAACAATGCATGAATGCAAATGATCTAAAATTGGGACATGAAATTAGGACCCTTTGAGCTCCAAAATGAGGTCTATTTATAGGATTTCCCAAGGCTAGGGGTGATGTGGCAAGAATCAACGGTTAAGATTAATCTGAAGATATCAATGGTTAAATTGGAGGAGGTTGGCAAAGGGGGTTGGATTAAAGAGAACATCTGTCATCTCTATGGTGACAAGTGTCAAGAGGCCTCTAGAAGAGGTTAGATGAAAGGGGACATGTAGGTAGGTAGAATGGGTTAGGTTTAGGAGTGGTAGAAGTTAGGAGAATTTGAATTTAAAAATTCAAAGGCTAATTAATCTCAACAACTCATGAATTTGATTTGTTTTAATTAATTAAGGATTTAGATGAAATGATTTTGATGGGGGGAATTAATTAATTAAAGGGGTGAAATGAAATGAACCTATTTAATAGATCCTTAGATTTATTTATAAGTAGATGAAAAGGAAATTTAATCAAATTGCTTAGTGAATTCAATTAAATTGGGGAGGGAGATTAATTAAATAATTGCTTATTTAATTAATTATCTTTAGACCATTTTTAGGTGTATACAGGTATAAGTTTGATGCATACAAGATTTATGGATGTGGATTAAGAAGGAATGGGCTCTATTTATAGGAGAAATAGAGAAATGGATGGTTGAGATTGAGTAATCTCAACAAGGGCCAGGATTGATGGGTTTATGATCCATGTGAGGGATTTTAATCCAATCCCAGGATGACACATGTCAACATGAGATGGCTTGAGAGGAGAGGGAAGAAGCATTAAATGCTTGAAATGACTTGAAGGTTACCTTGGGAGGTAAGGTTAGGCTTGAGTTGAATGAATAAAGATTTTATCCAATGAATAATGCCTTTATCCAATGGACAAACTCTTGTGCAAGAGTTAGTGAGGATAACCATGGTCAAAGCAATAAATGCTTTGAAAAGACCCATGAGTTAAATGAGGGTTGAGTTAGAGGGAAAGTCTTTAACCATGTGGGTGAGTTGAGTTAACCATCAATGGTTATGTAAGAGCCATAAATGGTTATGTAAGAACCATTAATAGTTTGGAAGACTTTATGGGTTAACTTGTTGGAGACATAAAGCATTTAATGCTTTTCAAAGACTTTGGGGGCTTTGAGAAGTGACTCCAATTTGCTTAGGAATGTGACAATAATTAGGGAGGGTGATTAGGATAATTTAGTATGGATTAGAAGAATCTAGAATGGGTTAGAAGAGTCTAGAATTGGTTAGAAGAGTCTAGTGGGTTTGGTGGGTGAGAGAAAATAGGATTTGAATTAAAATAAAATTACTTTATTTGAACTAAATAGGTGCAACTTGCATTTGTAGGAGAATGCAAGTTGGGGGGGGGGGGGGTGGGGTAGTTTAGGGATTTAAATAAATATTTTATTATTTATTTAAGTAAGGAAAGGGGGTTAAATTAAATAAATGTGCTTTATTCATTTAATTGATTTAGAGTGTGGCTTAATGAATTAATTTAAATAAATTAAATAATTTATTCAGTTAATAGAAGAAGAGGTTGAGGTGAAATTAATTAAATATCAATTTAATTAATTGTTGACTGATGGTTAAATACTCAAATAAATAGTAAATATTCATTTAATTAAGTGGACAGATTTATGTGTCTACAGTAGGAACTAGAATAATCGTCATCATGTGCATTAACATTTAATAATTCAAACACTCAATTATCATAACAAGGACAAAATATTTTCTCCTTTTGAGCCTTTTGTAAAAGATCAAAGACAACTATCATAGTCATGTTAATGTTCATATGATGAATGCATAAATCTAAATTTCTTTTAGAGGATCAATGAAAAAATTTCATTTATTGAATGTGAATGGTATACAAATAAAGACCTAAAAATTAGTATCCATAAAATTAACTAGCCCCTAGTATTCATTAGTGGCTTGTGATTGGGAATTAGTAGGGTAAGCTATTAGTTCTTACACAACATTCCTTGTTCCCATCTTTGGTCTACTATAGAGGTAGGACCTATTTTTATTAGTCATAGTTAATCAACACCAAACGAACCTATCTTTATTTATCCATAGGCTATAGGGACCAGATGGTGTGACACTCATATCTTAGATTTCCCACACACTCTACCCCATTAATTATAGTAGGGTGATGGAGGAAAATACATGTTTGGGAAGAGGGAAGTGGTCTACTAATGCACATAGCATAGATATAGCTAAGGGGAACAAGAGGAAATTATGCTTTTGGATTAAAAATGTGAAAGATAATGAGATGTTTATAATTTTTTAAGGTTTATAAGAAAATGATTAGAAAAAATTAGTAATTTTTTGATGAATTAGTGACCTCCAAAATTATGGAGAAGATATCCCCACATATATTTGATGGATACAGATCAAATATTAAAAAATGATGAGGATTTTGACAAATTTCTATGACCAAAAAGTTATTAAAAGAAGGTCTAAGGAATCTTCATATAATATTTTAGGATATTCTAACATATTGAACTAGGCCACCAATTATAGACATTTACAATAAATAGGACATTAGGAGAGAAAATTTCTTTAAATTACAATTCTACTTAGTTTCACCTCCAATTCTAACTATTAATAGGCACTGCCAATCCCAAATCAACAATGAAACCTTAGGTGATTATCATTTGATCCTAATGATAATTTTGTTACATTAAAAAACAAAGTAGCGTTGTTTTAAAAAACTATTTTGACTGTCCATACATGGTAAATAGTTTTGAAATGCATAAAAAAACCCTTTTTTCTATAATTACTCAACAATAAAAAAATCCACCTTTAACTATCAATTTTTTTTCGAAACTTAAAAAACAAAAACAAAAAAATTTATGAATATTTCTACAATTTATCAACTCACATCATTTTGATATTAAAAACATATATGCCACTTTTATGCGGTCAGAGTTTAATAGTTTTTGTTGTGTTGGTCATTTCCTTTATAAAAGTGCTACGTAGGTTTGTACATTTACCCATTTGATTCAATGGAGTTTATGAGCATAATAACTTAATTAGGGATGATGGAACAAGATTTATATTTTTTACTAGGAATGTGTTTTATATTTTTCATATTTTACGCCCTTAATGGATCATACACTCATCTAAAATATTGTATCCTACATAATCAACTTTGAGGGGGGGGGGGGGTGGGTATGGTGCTAGTGGTTCCCCAATCTAGAGATTTTAGGGCATAAGCCCTTAAGAAAATGTCTAACTATTTTCGAAGGTTCTTTTAGGGAAAACCAAATTCTTTTAAGTAATTCTTATGTGAGGGTGTGGAGAAATGTAGTTAGTTTATTATTTATTGGGAAAGTAGAAATATTATTGTGACGAGGCCTTGATGAGGGTATGCATGGTATTATTGGAAGAGCACATTCTATTTTTATTTTTTATAACATGTGATTAGTGATTCATGGGGGAGTTCCTAGAAGTCATATATGTCAAACAGAGTGGTGGATGTCAAAGAAGCTTGTGTAAAATTTATTTTAGCTTTTAGAATGGATCCACACATGTGAGGGAAATAGAACTATTTACATACTATTAAGAGAACCTATTTGTACCCATGGTATAACTTTTTAGTAGTCTCCTAGTTTCCTTAAGCTTGAATATTATGTTAGTGTACAAGATCATTATTACTTATTAAGTAAAAATAGATATAATTTTGCATAGATAGTAAGACATCTTGTGTGCCTATGTGGTGACTTGGAGAGTTGTTCAAATTGTTTCAAGGTATGTGGCATGTCCTCTTGCTATTTTTTGTGGAACAAACTTGCCACCATATAAGTCTATATAAGTCAACTTCTTATGTGACCCAACCACTTCTCACTATATCTACAAGCATTGTTCATAATATTTAGTGGTTTACATTATTCATTCTTATGTTATTGTTTGTATATTTTGTTTCTCTTGTAGGTGTGAGATTGCTCATTATTTTTGGCCTATCAAATACAAATGTTTTATTCAATAGATCCCCATCTCCTAAATATTATAGGCATGTGATAGAAGATGTATGAAATGTATTTTTCAAGGATAGACATAAGTATATTGTGAGCCTTATTTCAAAGTTCATGAAATCTCCAAATACAAGATCATAAACAACGAAGAAAAATAATTTTGAGAGATGCGAGTGGAACCCAAAATTATACAATATTGTAATCAAGGTTGGATGAATCCAAATTCATAGGATATATAAATAATGAATGTGTAATTATCATTTTTTATAGGAAGAGTACATTAAGTTATACTTTACATTCTGAATTAGGTGTAGTATCATGGGAAATCTATTAAGCCCAAATTTGCCACAAACTCCTTGAAATCTTGTATGTTCTTGTTGATCTTATTGTTGGCATTGAAGTTGTCATTGATGTCAACTATTGAGATGATACAATGGACAAAGATGCAGAGATGATAAGTGCCACAAAGAGAAAGTGCCACTAAACAACATGACAACCTCACTTCCACTAGTCAAAGACATAGAGACATACAGATATCAGACCCATTGGTCAAAAATATAGACACATGCAGACACCAGGTTGGCAAACTATATAGATGCAATATTATGTGTGCCCCATAAGAAGACAAAGATGCAACAATGCCATATGATTATCTTGAGGGAAAGATCAAGGTGTCCTAGAGAAGATAACTCGGAAAGGGAAGGTGAGCAGATGGTATGGTCTCGGGTTGATAGAGATGCAAGATGTGTACCTTAAAGGACGATCAGATTGGCTGATATGGTGTAAGTAGAGCTATGCAGGTTATATGATTATGCATGGAGGTTGCATGAAGTCTACTATTGGACCTACAAGTGATTAGAGGACCAAGGCCATAGAGTTGTGATGTCATGGGGAAAACATGATTGACCAGGAGAATAAGTGTTATTGCAGAATCATATAACACACCATATTATATGCACAAGGAGATACAGGAGGAATGCATGAAGTGTGTCATTGGGACATGAAAAATGGACAAGGAGGACATAGGCAATTATGTTGGAAATGTATTGTGAAATTTGGTATGACTTAGAAAATGTTAGCTACAGTTGTGTATAACACGCTATGTTACTCACATGCAGTTATAGGGAGTATCAGTCATAGTTGTCAATAACATGCAGGTTATCACTATGAAGTTACAAGTCGGGAAATGTTAAAATCCATTGTTTGGCAGTTTTTTGGCATGATTGTGTTTTTGTCTTAATGACATCATCCATTTCAGTGTAACTTGGCCTACCACTGTGACTCCATTTAGGCTATATAGTCATTTATAAGCTATACCAACAAAGTCTCTTTTTTCAGTGAGACGGAGTGGATGTTTGGCTGACATGCTTTGATTTCGGTGTAAATTTGCCTTTCAGCAAGACCCTTTCTGCCTTTGGCTTCCCCTTTGTATTACATCAAAATATCCTCTTTCGATGTGAAATATTTTTGGTCTTGGTAACAAGTTAAATGAGAGCCACAAGCTCTTGCGGGGTAATGTCAAACTGTGATGGAGAAGTCAATAACATGACAGGTTATGTGACGTGCTATACAAGAGTAAGATAACCTTGCAGGATAACATGAAGGTAGAAGCATGAGGTTATCCTGCCATCCCATGGTGTGTTATTCCAAGTAATATAACCCTATGGGATAACCCTTAACAAAGGCAAACAAAGCACCCTGCTATCCCGCAATGTACAGGTTTGAAGAAAAATGGTTCTGCGGGGCAACAAAAAATTGAGAAAGATAATGCATCCCACCAACCCACATGGGTAAGAAGGCCTACAAAAATGTGATACGGGATAATGAAAATATTAGATGACACATTATCCTGCCAGCCCGCATGAAAGAAGATTTGTTGTTTCGTGACGCGTATAACACGCATGTTATGTGACCTGCGAAACACATCAACACAGCTCCAGAATCCAACGTGGATTTCCTTCACACGTGGACCTTTTTATGTGTAGATGATTATGTAGATGGGTCCCACCATTCATCAAGTGGCAGAGTGACATGTTGAGCTTTGTGGGAAAAATGTTTGATTGATTTTTTTGAAGTCAATAGCACATGTATCGAAAGAAAATCGTTCAGTTAGAATAGAAACAAGATATGAAATAAATGCTGAACAAAATTACAACTAAAAAATATATTTTTAAAAATGGGGTTGTGTTCTTGAGATAAAGAGTTGTCAACAGAATGCAGAGATTGTTGAAAGAAGGCATTTAATTTAGACAACTGCCAGATAGAATGAATAGACAAGGTGAATCATTTAGCAACTCGAGAAGCTTAGAAAGAAGATATCACCACCATGAAAAGATATGAAAAAACCTCTAGTTGACAAGACTCCACAACTACAGTTAGGTGAAGATTACTAAAGATAGTAATCTGAAACCAGAGATCATTTTGAAGATGGAAGATATTGCAATGAATGATTGCATCCAATTAGCCTACATGATAGATTTGTTAGGAGCTCGAAATGATTTTTCAGAATATCTTTTTGGAGGGAAAATCTCAGTTGTACATAGATTACCGCTAAGTGAAGTTAGTGGGTTGTTGAGGATTTGTTGGAGTGTGTGTGTGTGTGTGTGTGTTTTAGGTGTGTAGAAGAATTAGCTCTGCAAAAATCAGATGTTATAGAGATGGAAAGAGAATAGAGAAAAAAAAGAGGGTGCAAAAAAGTGTTTTATGCATGTGCGTATAACACGACATCAGGGTTGTCAATAACATTGCAAAACAATTTATGTGTAGAGTAATCAGAAGGTGAAGAATAAGTGAGTGGTAGCTGAAGGTCGAAGTAGAGAGAAAAATTAGAGGAATATTGAGAAGGGAAATTAAAGAAGAAAATAAAATTACAGTGAAGAGGTGAAGAAAGAGTGAGCTGCAAGTGAGTAAGTGGAGAAGCTCTGCAAAAATAGAGGTAATAGAACGAATGAAAAAGTAGAAGGCTGCATATGCACATAACATGATGCTAGTGCAAACATAACACTGCAAAAAAAATTGCATGTAGAATAATCGAAAGATGATGAGGAGATAAGAGCCAACAGGAAGCACATGCATAGTGTAGAAAAATAGAGGACAAAGAAGAGTAGAGTTCATAGACTAGAGTGTAGAGCCGTGGTAGATATCACAGTGGGTTACATACACTGTGAGAGGAAAAGAAGAAAGAATGATTTGAGTAGAAAGCAGTGAGCTGGTTGCAAAGAGGAGAAGAGGACAAAAGGTATAGAGAAGAGATTGACGTCAAAGATTAGAGGGTAGAGATCAAAGCTTGTGAGAAGGAAAGAATCTAGTCAATCTCAAGAGAAGAATAGTAAGGTGTTATAAAACTCATTTATAACAAGGCGATTGATTTGTATTTGTAATTTATCTTCATTGTAATTGTTTGAGTGGGTTCTTAGAGTAGGGGTTGGTGCCCATAAAGCTAGGGGTTGGTTCTCCTTTGGGTTGGTGCCCATAAAATTCAGGGGGTGGTGCCCTAAAGTTCAGGGGTTGGTGCTCCTTGGGTTATTTCCCTAAACATTGTAATCAATTATCATAGTGAGGTTGGAATGGAGCAATAGACTCCAGTAGCATTTCTCACCGAGGTTTTTCCTACCGTGGGTTTTCCTCGTATGTTATTGTGTTATGAATTTGCTCTCTATGTGTGATAATGTGTTTTATATCTTTGCTCATAGCATTATGATTATTGTTATTAAAATTTAGATCTTTTAGAATTTAAAGTTTTTAATTACCACTAATTCACCCCCTCTCAGTGGTCCATTGTGTTCCTTCAATTAGTATCAGAGCACTAGGTTCCTGGTTAGATAAGCTTCCTCTAGCTTGGGTAGATTCTGGTGTGTGAACACAATGGTGATGCATGAGTCATCCTTTGCTGGTGTACCAAAGTTTGATGGCACAAACTATGTCATATGGAGTTCAAGAATGGAAGTCTATTTGTTTGCCTTAGGTTATGATGTTTGGATGTCTATCCAATATGCTTATACAGTCCCTGCTACTCCTCCTACTGATCTTGATACTAAGAGGAAACATGAATGCAATGCTAAAGCTAAGAAAGTTATTCTTAGTGGATTTTTTGATTCAGTATCCCAAAAAATCAAGAAATACAAATCTGCAAAGGATGTATGGGATAAGTTGAAGAAAATCTATGGAGAAGTACCAAGCACTACTGGATCAGATTGTGAAGGGAAGAAGAAGAAGAAAGGTTCATGTAAGAGTACAAATGACAAATAAAGATCATATTGTTGCTACAATGAAGATGAAAAGGAAACTCATCTACTCATGGCACAAGAGACTCAAAATAAGGAGAAGACATCAGAGTGTGATAGTGGATCTCATTCCAACAATCAGATCTTATTTGGTACCGATGATGAAGATGAAGGTGATGTTGAATTTGACTTTGGAGGAGAAATGCTATGTACCCTAAAAGAATGGAAAGAATTCAAAGACTATAAGAAGTCAGCCACAAAGGAACATGATCTATTGAGGAAAATCCTTGACGAATAAAATCAGAGTATTTCTGCTATGACAACTGAATTAGAAGAACTCACAAAGGTGAGGACAAAATAAAAAATGTATAAGAATGTTGCTGTTGAAGAACAAGACCAGTTGATGAAGTGTCTTCAAGAGTCAGAGAAAACTACTGCAAATTTGAAGGCACAATTGGATGATACTAAAAGGATAAATGAAGAATCAAAATCAGATTCTGATACCAAGAAGTGTAGGTGTGATGACTAGAGCTAGAAGTGGAGACTAAAGGAAAAGAGTGTCAAAATATAAATGATGAAATAGAAAAGCTAAAAATAGAGTTGGAGAAGTGCCAAGATGAGCTCAAGATGAGAATCAAATATGGAGGAAACATTGAGGCTTTGCATAAGATGTTGAGCAAGCAAAAGCACTCCAAGGATACCAAAGGTTTTGGATATGATGCAGGTGAATGTTCTACCTACAAGGACACAAAAAATAAGGAGATACACTTTGTCTCTTCAAGTGATAATGGTAGTAGAAAAAATTTCACAGTCAGAAATGCTCAAAGGAAGAAGATTGATCTGACCACTACTAATGAAAGTGTGAAAGCTTAGGCTACTGCTACGAGAAAGAATAATATTTATTCAAAAGGAAAGGGAAAGTTGAATGAAGAAGGCATCAGAGTGAAGAACTCAAGACGGCGATATAGAAGATCAAACAATGCTGCTGCACACAAGACTGAGAACAGGAGGAAATCATAACATGTGACTACTGCCAATGAGCATATCAGGATCAACAAAAATAGAATAAGAAATGAAGCAAACCAGTCAGCAAGATCTCCACACACTTGGTAAAATAAATTTGTAAGTTACAAGCCCTCTTTCTCTAGCTATTGTTTTTCATGCAAAGGATTTGGGCATAGAGAAAGTGTATGTGGAAATAGGTCTAGGAGGAATCAAGTTACATATGAGCATAAAATTTCAAATGGTAGATTTATGCATAGATCATCTCCAAAATATGTGAGAAATAGTGTTACTGGTATCTTAGGTGAAATGAATGTTGTATGTTATAATTGCAATAATATTGGTCATGCAGGAGTCATGAATGTAGAAGAAAATCATTTTAGTTTGATGGCAACTCCTACACCTCCTCCCACAATAAAAATGTAATGAATAACTATAATGATCATTATGTGAGATAGGTTTCTGCATGGAACAAAAGTAAGAAATGTTCCTAAAATATCCAGAAATCAATTTGTTCCATCAGCTGGTCACAATGGTATGGTCTGGTGAAGAATATCAAATCAATTCAACATAAACTCCTCTACCCCCCTATTTGGGATGAAGATAGTGTGCTACTACTACGACAACTTTGGCCACACTGCAAGGCAAGAATTGCCAAATCAAGAAAGATGAAAGATGCTGCTCAAAATTTTGCACTTGAGAAAAGAAGGGAAGTCCAACAAATATTGAAAAGGAAACAAGAGGATATGGCCACGAGAAAGCATTGTACATTCCATGCATAGTTAATAGCTCCCCAATCTTAAGGAGATGCGGGACTTTAGGGGGAGCTACACCTTGATCACGTCATCCACCCTCATTTTTGAAAACTTCTAGTGTGAAGATAGTTTACTAGAAAAGATCCAATAACCCGAATGATGATTAGAGTGATGACTTTCTATGTACAGTCTGATTGATGATTGAGTTAGTTAAGATTTTTTATATCTATTGTAGTTGGTTTAAGTTATGGATGTTGTGCATTGGTGGCTTATCATGCTCTGACATTGTTGGCATTTATATTTTTCTTGTATGGCATCTGTTTGTGATTGCACACTCACATATATGAGGTTGAGCATGACTGCAAGTGCAGAAGTTAGTTAGATGGAAACTCTCAATGTGAAGAAGGTCTATATTAAGAGGTTACAGACAACTATTGCAAGCAAAGATGTTGCATAGAACTTGCATATGAAGGGATTGATATGAGTCCAAGTTTGAAAGGGTTCAGGATAGAGTTTGTCTCATAGACTTTGGTGATAATACTCTACTTGAGTATAGTGAAATGAAAATCATTAGATTAGATGGTTGATCATAATGGTGCAACTAAAAATGCAAGGACAAAGACTGCAAGAAGATTGAATGTTGCAGTAGGCATGAATGACAAAGATGTAGTGTTTAGAGTGCATGCATAACAAGGTGTACAATGGGTAGTCCAAAGGAGAGGTCAACAAGAAGACAAATGGAAGAAATAAAAATAAATGGAGTGTATTGGTTTTGGTTCTTAGGGGGAGATTGTTGCTGAATAGGGTCATCAAAAACATTCTAAATGCTGCTGTGTAAAGGGGAGAAGTTGAGGTTTTATGGATGTCCAAGACGTTTTATTGACTGCAAATATAGTGCAATTTTCACAGGGGGAGTGACATATTTTTACAATTGAGTGAAGAAGGCCAAAGGGGGAGAAGATGAGTGAGGTTGGTAGTTGGTTGTCCCGCCCTTTTCCATTGTTTTCAAAGTGGGAGAGAATGAGCAATGTTGACATCAATGCCAAAGGGAGAGATTTTTGGCATTGAAGTTGTCATTGATGTCAATAGTTGAGATGATGCAATGGACAAAGACGCAGAGATGATAAGTGCTACAGTGAGCAAGTGTCGATGGACAAAATGATAGCCTCACTTCCACTGGTTAAAGATGTAGAGACATGCAAATATCAAGCCCATTGGTCAGAGATCTAGAGACATGAAGACATTATGTTGGCAAAGTATAGAGATGTAGCATTATGTGTGCCCCAAAAGAAGATGAAGATGCAACAATGCCATATGATGATCTTGAGGGAAAGATCAAGGTATCTTAGAGCAGACAACTCACAAAGGGAAGATGAGAAAATGGTATGGTCTCGGGTTGATAGAGATGCAAGATATTCACCTTAAAGGAATATCAGATTGGTTGATATGGTGTTAGAAGAGCTATGCAGCTTATATGATTATGCATGAAGGTTGCATGAAGTCTTCTATTGGACCTACAGGTGATTAGAGGACCAGGGCCATAGAGATGTGATTTCATGGGGCAAACATGATTGACCAAGAGCATAAGTGTTGTTGCAACATCATATAACACAACGTGTTATACGTACAAGGAGATATAGGAGGAATGCGTGAAGTGTGTCATTAGGAGATGAAAATGGACAAGGATGACACAGGTAATTGTGTTGGAAATGTATTGTGAAATCTGGTTTGACTCAGAAAATTTTAGTTGCAGTTGTGTATAACACGCTATGTTAGTAGCATGCAGTTACAAGGAGTATCAGTCACAGTTGTCAATAACACACAGGTTATCGCTATGAAGTTACAAGTTGATAAATGTTAAAAATTCATTGTTTGGCAGTTTGTTGACATGATTGTGTTTCTGTCTCAGTGACATCATCCATTTTGGTGTAACTTGGTCTATCACTGTGACTCAATATGGGCTATACAGTTATTTATAAGCTATACTGATAGTCTCTTTTTTCAGTGAGATGGAGTGAATGTTTGACCGACATGTCTTGATTTTGGTGTAAATTTGCCTTTCGACAAGATCCTTTCTCCCTTTGGCTGCCCCTTTGTATTACATCAAAATGTCCTCTTTCGATATGATGGTTTTCTAGTCTTGGCGACAAGTTAAATGAGAGCCAAAAGTTCTTGCGGGGTAACACCAAACTGTGACGAAGAAGTCAATAACACTATAGGTTATATTTCCCGCTATCCCGCGACGTGCTATAAAGGAGTACGATAACCTTGCGGTATAACATTAAGGTAGAAGCGTGAGGTTATCCTATTATCCCATGACGTGATATTCACAAGTAATATAACCCAATGGGAGAACATTTAAAAAAGGCAAACAAAGCACCACGCTATCCCACAACGTGCAGGTTTGAAGAAAAATGGTCCTGTAGGTCAACATAAAATGGGGAAAGATAATGCATCCCGCCAACCCACATGGGTAAGAAGGCCTTCAACAATGTGATGCGAGATAATGAAAACAATAGATGACATGTTATCTCGCCAGCCTACATGAAGGAAGAGTTGTTGTTTCACAATGCATATAACATGCATGTTATGTGACCTGTGAATCTAACATGGATTTCCTTCACAAGTGGACTTTTTTGTGTGTAGATGATTATGTAGATGCGTCCCACCATTCATCAAGTGGCAGAGTGACATGTGGAGGCTTTATGGGAAGAATGTTGGATTGATTTTTTTGAAGTCAAGAGCACACATATCAAAAGAAAATCATTCAGTCAGAAGAGAAACAAGATATGAAATAAATGCTGAACAAAATTACAGCTGACAATATATTTTTGAAAATGGGGTTGTGTGCTCAAAACAAAGAGTTGTCAAAAGAATGTAGAGATTGCTAAAAGAAGGCATTTAATTTAGACAACTGCTAGACAAAATGAATAGACGAGGCAAATCATTTAGCAACTCGAGAATCTTAGAAAGAAGATATCACCGCCATGAAAAGATCTGAAAAACCTTTTAGTTGACAAAACACCACAGCTACAGTTAGGTGAATATTACTAAAGATAGTAATTTGAATCCAGAGATTATTCTGAAGATGGAAGATGGTGCAATGAATATTGCATCCAATCAAACTGCATGACAGATTTGTTAGGAGCTCAAAAAGATTTTTCAGAATATCTGTTTGAAGGGAAAATCTCAGTTGTACATAGATTACCACTAAGTGAAGTTAGTGGATTGTTGAGGAGTTGTTGGAGTGTGTGTGTGTGCTGTAGGTGTGCAGAAGAAGTAGCTCTGCAAAAGGTAGAGGTTATAGAGACCGAAAGAGAACAGAGAAAAAAAAGAGGGTGCATAAAAGCATTTTATGCAGGTGTGTATAACACGACGTCAGGGCTGTCAATAACATTGCATAACCGTTTATGTGCAGAGTAATCAAAAAGTGAAGAAGAAGTGAGTGGCAGCTAAAGGTCGAAGCAGAGAGCATAAATAGAGGATTGAGAAGGCAAAGAAAAGAAGAAAATAAAAGTACAATCAAGAGGTGAAGAAAGAGTGAGCTACAAGTGAGTAAGTGGAGAAGCTTTGCAAAAATAGAGGTAACAAAATGAATGAAAAAGTAAAAGGTCGTAGGTGCGCATAACACAATGCTAGTGCAAACATAACACTACAAAAAAAAAATTGCATGTAGAATAATTAGAAGATGGTGAGGAGATAAGAGACAGCAGGAAGCACATGCAAAGTGCAGAATATAGAGGACAAAGAAGAGAACAATTCACAGACTAGAGTGCGGAACTATGACAGATATCACAATGGGTTATATACATTATGAGAGGCAAAGAAGAAAGAATGATTTAAATAGAAAGCAATGAGATGGTTTTAGAGAGGAGAAGAGGACTGAAGGCACAAAGTAGAGATTGACATAAAAGATCAGAGGGTAGAGATCAAAGCTTGTGAGCAGGAAATAATCTGGTTAATCTCAAGAGAAGACCAGTAAGGTGTTGCAAAACTCATTTGTAACAAGGTGATTAATTTGTATTTGTAATTTATCTTCATTGTAAATCTTTGAGTGGGTTCTCAGAGTACGGGTTGGTGCTCCTTTGGGTTGGTTCCTATAAACTTCAGGGTTGGTGCTCCTTTGGGTTGGTTCCCATAAACTTCAGGGTTGGTGCTCCTTGGGTTGGTTCCCTAAACATTGTAATAAGTTTTCATTGTGAGGATGGATTGGAGCAGTAGACTCCAGCAGAATTTCTCACTAAGGTTTTTCCCACTGTGGGTTTTCCTCGTATATTCTTGTGTTATGAGTTTACTATGTGTGTGTGTGTGTGATAATGTGTTTTATATATCTTCTCATAGCATTATGATTATTGTGATTAAAGTTTAGATCTTTTAGAAGTTAAAGTTTTTGATTACCACCGATTCACCCCCCTCTCTACGGTCCATTGTGTTCCTTCACTTATGTAGTCCTCCACTAATCTCATTTGAGTCCATGATGGTATTGAAGTCACCTCCTATGATCACTTGCGTTCCTTTATTGTTTTACAAGAAGTTCAATATGTAATTCCATGTAATCTTTTTATTAATCTATTTTGATAGGCTCATATATGTTAACCATGAAGAATTGCTCATTTAGATTAATTTTATATGCCTAAGATATTAGACGATTTTGATCAGACTCCATTGGTATAATGGAAGTTTTCTTATCATTCCATAGCATACCCAATCATCCAGTTGATCTATTTGCTTCTTGAAAATTTTCAATCCATGGTTTGTAATAGTTAAGAAAATTTGAAGCTTCCTCTTTTGATGATTTAGTTTCTTGTAGCAAAATAAGGTTATCTATCAATTTTTGCAAATGACACTTGATTAAGTGCTTCTTCTTAGGGGCATTCAATCCCCTGACATTCTAGGTTAAGATCTTCATTGTTTCATAAGGGAGGCCTCTACTCCCTTGGTACTTCTTAATAATTTTTTGATGCTTGTGTATCCCTTCTTTTTTGCTTCATCTTCCCTCTTTTTCTTTAATGATTTCCCACTTATACATTTTCTTATTCTTTCTTTGCCCAACAATTCTGCCACAAATTGAGATATACATCTTTGGTCTATAATTGCTAGCTCATTTTGATTGGATTCTTCCTTTAGGAAGTCTTCCTCAATATCTATCTATCCCAATGTTCCTTTAATAACCCCCATTTTTTCATTCCTTGCCTCTATCATCATTGCATCCATCTTCTTATCTACTATACTAATATTATCTGCTTGGTCCAATAGTCCACTAACTTCTATACATAGATTACCAAACAAATCTCTTGGAGGTGTGCTCTCTTTTTCACATTCCTTCTGTGATTGAAACTTTATGATATTCTATTCTTATATGGGCTTGATAGTATATGACTTTTCACCTTCCAAGTTTTCTTTATCTTCCCTTTTGGTTTCTCCTCTAAATTTCCTTTGATTTTGCAACTTGACTCCAAGTGTTTTATACTTTAGCATCTCAAGAAATATATCTTGTCCTCCTCAATTTCTATTGATTGAATCCATTGAGAATTCTCCAACTTTAGGACTAACTTTTATAGGATTGGTCTTATTGTTGCAATCTACATATGAGCGTACATGTAGGAGTCCCCATTGAATAATTCCATGTCTATAATTGTGCTTAAAGATCTATCGATCTTCTCTAGACACTCCCTAGTCCAATATTCTAGTGGGAGGTTATATAATATGATCTATAGTGGTTTATCATGTGGATTCAACTTCACCAAATTGAAATTTGGTTGCCACCACAAAATATACAAGGGAGCATCATTCATTTTCCAAATATCTCCTTGTAAGATTTTATCCCTTTTGTCTTCATTTGCAGAAATTACAATGAACAAACTCTTTGGTAAGAATTTTAATATTATTTTTGTTTGCCAATTATCTTTCATCTATTTTTTGATATTCATATAGTTCATTCTTGGCCCAATAGATTTGCATATTATTGCAAGCTCCTTCATAATCACTGTATCTTCTTATACCTCTTCTGATACATCTATATATTACATTTTTGCTTTTTCTTGGTATCTCTCATCCTCATCCTCATTCTTTTTCTTTTTATGGTTAAAAGATCCCAAAGTATGATTTTTCTCTGTAAATGTTCTATTTTGAATTGATCTAATGACTTTTACCTCTACAAAATCTACAAACACACATTGTTAGGGTTTCTCTGAAAAAACAAGGTTAGTAGAGCTTAATGATAATGAAAAGAAAAAATCCCAGGGTTTAAATCCTACAGATTAAATCCTCTATGAATGTTTTGTAGAAATAAAAAAAACTAAAAGATTAATGAGATTTAAGAATTCCTCCAAAGAAGCGAGTTTGCTGAGTAGAGGTTTCATATCCTTTCTTCGGTTCATGATTTGCAAAAGCATTAATCGATTTTGAAATGAATCCCTAAAATCCTTTTAGTTGGATCTGATGCTAGATATTTCATTGCACTTTACATGTAAATTTGAAGTTTGTTGAATGCAGTGCAATTAGGGTTTTGATTACAGTTCAAGATTTGGTTAGAACTTACTTATGTTCTTATTGTTGTATGTGATAATAATTTTTAGATATGCATATTATTAATATCTCACATTCATCAAGTGAGGAGATCAAAAAATCCCTGAAAATGTAAATAAACCCTATAAATCTAATGAAATTAAAAACTTAAACTAAAAAATGTAGAGTCATATCTAAGTGCGGAACCTATATTAGGAAAGTTCTAGAATGTAAATCAAAGGATAAAGATTCCCCCTGATTATAGTGTAGAGGCTAGGTAATTTTGAAGGATTTGCAAAATATTACTTATTAGAGATGTGCGATAAGATCAAATTTGTGAGGCACAGTAGAGCATATTATATTAATTTTTTTTTTTTTGATTAGATATCAAATAGCCATTACATGTCATTAGGAATGTCTGAGTTTCACGAGTACATCAAGGCATCGTAGAAGGATGCATACACAAAAAATATAGAGTTTCACGAGCACCTCCACTTATGGGAAGATGTTTACACTAATTATATCATAATTATATGAGAAAAAGGACCAAAAAAATAGAGTTCTAAAGGACTATGAAAAGGAGATTTCAGAATCTGGGTCAAGGTTGTCTCCAACTGGTGGGATCCAGGCCACCCAGTCCATGTTTCCATCCTGCCATACTTCCCTGCGTCCATCAAGTATATCCTACTTGTGGGGATGTGAGGTGTGCTCATGAAGCAAGTAAGCTTCCTCCCAGGAAATCTCCATGTGTAGGTGTCTACGGTCCATTTGTCTCATGAAGTCCATGAGTGCTTGCTCAAATGCTGCCTTTCCTGGTTCATCTCTCTCCCATGTGAAGCCATGGAATAGCTCCCTGATGTAAACGGTGGTGGCACCCTCCTTTATCCATCTATCAAACTTTTATGAGTCTAACTTTATAACCAAAGTGACCTGCATTGAAACAGTATAAAAAATGAGTCTCCTAAGAGACTCAGTGAGGTGCCTGGTGCTCTCATTAAAGACATCACCATTATGGTATTTCCAAATGAGCCAAATAATTTCTAAAGATAAACAGGACCAGAAGATACTTGTAGTTTTCCTACAGCCCTTAATGTAGCCTAAAACAACATTTATAATTTCAATAGCATTAGTTTCCAGATTAAGACCGAACAATTTCCAAATTTCCTTTGCAAAGTGACATTCAAAAAATATGTGTTTTACAGATTCTGGTACTCTACAAATTTTGCAGTTTAGGAAGTTACCCTCCTTGTCTTTAATGGGGAGTTTATTTAACAGCAATTTCCAGCCAAAGAATTGTTTTTTTGGTTCATTTTGAGACCCCCAGAATTTACCTAACCTATCTTTCCACTCCTTTGGTTCCCATTTTAGTTCCCAGCATCTATTCAGGTGAAGAAAAATGGCATATGCCTCAGTGAGAGACACATATATGCATTTGGATTTAAGGGAGGGGAGAGGTGTGCCATCAACCCAACAGAGTGCAGAGATGGAAGAGTGGGGGAGAGAAGGGTGAGGTGGGGGAAGAGAAGTGGCTAAGGCCGATTTCAAGATGCTATACGTTCTGCTCTGGGATAGTGGGATAGAGAAGGTAATCTTCAGGTCCTCCCATGTTCTCAATTGGCCATTCTCCAGAATCTGGTCAAAATACTTAATTCCCATATTGTGCCACTTTAGTGTAGAGCAGCCTTGCAAAGCTACCAATGGTTTCCCATTATGAATTAGATTCCACCATATAGATCTGTCACTGTTAAACTGCCCCTGTCTATTTCCATTTATATTGATTTGCACCAAGTGTTTCACCTGCTCCCAAGCTTTCCATAGGGACTTAAAGACCTCTGACCCAGCTGGGGCTACCTCTATCTATCTAAGAAGAAGGTCTATCATGGGGAGACCCTTCCATTTCTTGGCTTTCTTAGGAATTGAGGATGAAATATTGTTCCTTATTAGGACTTTCCATGGCTCATCTCCATCCATGTCTTTGAGGATCCATTTGGATGCGAGGGCAATACCCTGTAATTTGAGATCTTTTAGAGCCATCCCACCATAGAGTTTATGCATAGTACACCACTCCCATTTCACTGCATGTTTCTTCCTGGTACCTTTTCCATCAGACCAAAGGAAATCCCTTATTTGTTTTTGGATATTATTAAATTGATAGTTTTGAAGAGCCAGGCAGAAGAGAAGTATATGTTATATGATGCCAAGATCTTTTGATAGACCTAAAATCTTCTAGCTAGAGACAGATAGTTCCTATTACATTTAGAGAGCTTCTTTTCTATCTTATTCCTTACCCAGTCCCACATTTCTTTTACATTTGGGAGGACAGAGAATGGGATGCCTAGATATTTAACAATATGAGAAGTGCCCAGCTAGTTGAGAGATAATTTTGAGAGCCAGTTCGGGGGGCTTTCATCCTAGCCAAGTAGGTTGGATTTGTGCATAGCTATCTTGCTTCCAGAGGCTAGGCAGAATAGCTCTATATTTTTCAGCAGAGCAACAGGGTTTTCTTCATTAAGTTTAATTAATATTGCAGTATCATCAGCATATTGGACATTACAGATTTCCTTTTTGTTAGGTAGTGAAATGCCCCTGACAGGAGGAGTGACAGAGGAGTCTTTAAGTAGGTAGAACATTGCATCAACAACTAGGACAAAAAGGGTTGGGGCTAGGGGGCATCCTTGCTTGATAGATCCGGTTAGTGAAAATTTGGGGGATCTCATTCCATTAACTTCTACAATGGCATTAGCATCACATAATAGGGTTTTTACCAGTTTACAGAACCTAGGGGGGAATCCTAGCGACTGGAGCATCTGTATAATATATTCCCATTCTATTATGTCATAAGCTTTCTCGAAGTCTATGAGTAACATAGCCCCATTCTGCCCTGACTCTTTTGCCCAATGAAGTGATTCCCAACATGTGATTAAGTTCTCTAGTATATATTGTCCTTTGACAAATCCTATTTGTGTAGAGTTGATAATCTTTGGTAAGATTTTTTCTAATCTGCTTGCTGTCAATTTCGCTAAGATCTTGTATGACACATTTAATAGTGTAACGGGTCTCCAGTTTTTAACCAGGGTTCTGTCACCCTCTTTAGGAATGAGCTTAATAAGGCCTTGGTTTATGTTTTCTCCCAGGGGCCCATTGTGAATAGCCTCATAGTATAGAACATGCAGATCATCCACAATCCACTCAATATTATCTTTGTAAAATTCTACTGGGAATCCATCAGGACCAGGAGATTTGTCATTATTGAGGGCCACTATAGCTTCTTTAATTTCTTCTTTAGAGATAGTTCTTTCAAGCATCCTGCTATTTTCTTCCTCAAGGAGTTTGGGGACTAAAGACATAACTATTTTCCTTGCATTTTCTTGTTCTTCCTTAGCTGGTTCTGCAGAGAATAACTTCTTGTAAAACTAAGCAAAGCACTCTAGAATATCATTGGGCTCAGAGAGGTTCTTATTCTCTTCCCATATGGTGTCTATTTTCTCTCTTGCTTGTTTCATTTTGAGCATCTGGAAGAAAAACTTAGATCCCCGATCCCGAGTATCTAGCTAATTTAGTTTAGCCCTTGTTCTCCATCCTTTGATTCTCTAGTTTTGGAGCCTTCTAAGGTCATTTTTGGCTTTGATTAGTTGATTGGTGAGTGATACATTTTCCGGATCCTCTTGAAGTTTGGATTCTGCCAATTGTAATGCACTGTGCAATTGCACCTTTGATGCTCTGGCATCTTTAGCTTTCTTTTTGCCTACCACCTCACAAAGTGAGGTCCAGGTTGTGATATTTTGATTCCATCTATCAATGTTTGTCAATTGACTGTTTCCATGTTTGCTAAACATTCTGACCAGGTACAGTGCACATTTTAGGTCACCATCTTTTAGTAGGCTAGTGTTCATTCTAAAATTTGAACTAGGGTTAGGTAGGGCCGATTTGGAATTAGTTACCTTTAACCCAATCATAATGGGGTGATGATTAGATAGTGTATACGGTATGACAACATATTGAAGACCATCCTCATTTTTAATAATTTCAAAAAAGTCCTTGTTGAAGTAGAACCTATCTAGTCTGCAATAGACCCTCTTATTGTACTGTTGGTGGTTGCACCAGGTGTACCAAATTGACTTGTGCTCCTCTTTTTTACCTGCTATTGGGTCTGTCAATCTCATTTTGTTAACCATCCTCTCCCAGTGAATTCTCTCTACACCTCTCCATTCCACCTTGTTCCCTCCTTGTTTATCTTGAGCATTGATTACCATGTTAAAGTCACCTCCCAAGAGCCAGGGGATGTCATCTAAATTAGCAATCCATTCCCACATCTCCCCCCTTTCTTGATAGTCATTAGATGCATAGATTGAGAAGAGACCAAATGTAATACCTTCATTCTGTATGTTTACCCAGACTGCCCTATCACAAGGGGGTTGTCCCCATTTGATAACTTTATTCGTCCATTTAGGATTTAACAATATTGCAGCTCCACCCTTTCCTTTAGGGTGATTGGTGAAGAAGGGGGTGGCATCTCTCTCGATGGATTTTAACCCAATTTCTAGAGAGAATCCTACCAATTTTAGTTCTTGGAGCATAAGGCAGTCAATTTCCTTGTGCATATTTAGAAATCTTTTGACCACATATTTCTTGTCAGGGGCCTCTAATCCCCTGATGTTCCATGAGATGGTTTTCATCATTAAGAGGTTGCTTCAGTATTGTCCCCTAGGGATTTAAACCCTTCAAAGCATTTGGGCCATTCCTCAAGTTTAGACAGATAGCTGGCATCAAAGGCCATAGTTGATAGTGGCCTACCTCTCTTCTTCCTAAGTTCAGAGAGTTGTTCAGGTCCCAAGGACTCCTTCCTAGCTGTATTGTCTTTACTTACCTTAGGAGATCTTTTCCTCCTTTTTTTCTTTGTTTTATTACTAGCTAGCTCTTCTCCCCCATCTTTGGCTCCAACCTCAAAGGTTCTAGGGTCAGGGGAAAATGAAGTCTCCTTTTCATTATTTCTAGTCACAGTTTCTTCCGACTGCAACCCAGGTTCATTACCATGCCCTTTCTCTAGGGGTTGGTCAGAAGGAGAAGTGGTAGGCCCCATCTCCCCATCAGTGCTATCGGAGGTCATTTCAGGGGGTCCTGTATCCCCTCCATCTTTTGACTCCAATGGTGTATTTTCAATATGAGGGATGTTCATATCTCCATAGGGGTCATTTATATTATCTTTAGGTTCATGAGGGTAGTGGTTGACCATCTCGGTGGCCCTGGTGGTAATATGAGTACCACCATCTTCCCCTCCAATCAACTCTTGGAGGAAGGGTATGGTACATGAATTAATCTCCTTCTTTTGGTTAATTAATGTAAGTTCTAGTTGTTTCCTTTATTCTGGAGCCATTTTCAATTTGTCAACGATAATTTGCTAAGCATTTTGCTTCCTGGGTCCACCCAAATTATAGGAGAAATTGCTATTATCTAGTTCCACTGATTCAGGTTCACTAGCAGCTACAGTAGCTTCTTTTAATGCCGACTGGTATTTGAGTATAGATTCGGCAATTGAGGGAGGATTGCTGGAGGGGCAAGGGTGGGTTTGTTGTTCGGAAATAGGGGGAGTAGGATCAGATACGGGTATTGATTCAGCAACCCTGGGTAGGGAAGATGGGTCTAGAGGAGGGGATGCAGAGGAATTAGGTTCATTTTTTTTTTCTCCCTCGAGTCCGGGTGAAGGTGGATTCTACTGGAGGTCTTCTTGAAGGAGGTACCATTTTTCTTCACCATCAGTGGGCAATTTTTAAGGTAGTGGCCACTTCTTCTACATCTATGGCATGCATTAATCCCTCCTAAATATTCTAGGGGGCATGAGAAGAGCTGGTTTTCAATACAAATGTCAATTCCAGAGGGGAAAGTTACTCCAGGGTTGAAGGCAATGAGTACCCTCGCATCCATATGCGGTAGTAGAGTAGCTGAGGAGTCAATTTTAATGACTTTTCCAAGCAGTTCCGTAATTTTAGATATACAGTTCCACAAAAATGGGGGGACATTTTTAATAAGTACCCATTTAGGGTTGGAGAGTGCCATTATTTCCTCGTTACATGCAAGAGGGGTCCAAGGAACAACCCTAAAACAGGCGTTACCTACACTCCAAAATTTTTTATCTACAACCTTCCTTTGCATTTCTTTATCATGAAAGAAAATAAGAAATAAGCCTATTTGTAATATTCTACAGAATGAAAACTGAATTCCCAATTTAATACACCAAGTATCTTGAAACCATTTACTAAGATATTGTCTAGATGGTATTTTATCTACATCTAGGGCTGCTAGAAAAATCGCAAAATCCCTAAGTCTAGCAATTTATTTAGAAATACATTCAGTCATAAAGGAATTAGGTTTAATGATGACTATTGGGGCTGAGGCAACCTCACCTTCTTCACAATTTTGGGCTGCTTCTGCATCTTGGGTCACCTCTGGTTCGAACCTCGCCTCGTCTGGAAAGGTCATGCGGAGCCCTTGAACGACTTGACTAAAGGGTTTTCTGCCATTAGTGGATGCCTTGTGGGTATTAATCCCATCGCCGTCTATTTCTTTCTCCATTAATGGAGCCACGAGCAGAGTTAATGTGGGAGCCTCCCACTAGGTCTGGGAGCCCCCGGGCAGAGAGCCGACCTGCAGCCAAGGATTGTTCGTGTGTGCCCTTGGTTGCAGAGCTCCGCCAAAAAACCTATCCTCAATTTGAGTTCTCTCAACAAGTTTGTTTATTATATTAATATTTTTATTATATTATATATAATAATATAAATTAACATTATTATTGGTATAAAAGGTTGATAAATTGGAGTAGTAGAATAAAAAATTAAGAGATGGAATTAAATTGAATAATGTAAAGATAAATGCTATTTATTTTCCCCTCTACCAATAAATAATTTGAAAAATAAAGCTTCTATTATCTAGAAATTTTAATAACAATATAATAGAAGCTTTATTTTTCAAATTATTTATTGGTAGAGGGGAAAATAAATAGCATTTATCTTTACATTATTCAATTTAATTCCATAGATATATATATTTTATTATTATATTTTACTATGGAGATTGTAGGCATCTAAAAATGGTCAATGCTTGCGGTGTCATATTTTAACATGTTCGCGTGACCTTATTTTAGGCTTTTTACATCTTATTAATATTTCTTCTATGTCGCGCACTTGATCTTTATCATTTGTCGACATCTTGTCATTCTTCTGCACTTCTTTCCCTTTTGATTGTGTTTTTCACATTTGCAATTAGGTCTTGTCAATATCATTTTTTGAATTACAATCTTCTGTCGTGATCATCTTGTTATATCATTTGGACATCGTAAATCTTAATCGGTGTCGAATTAGGGTTTTGGCCTCGATCTTTATCATTTTTAATCATCTTTGATAAAAAAAAAAATTAAGAGATGGAATTAAATTGAATAAAATTTCATATAGTTTTTTTGAAATTTTTGTAGTTTTTAGATTTTATTTAATAATAAACAAATGTTACTGTTGGGCTTCGACTCTCAAGGGGTTTTTGTGACCCTTGGAATCTCATGAACTTCTATATGTTGGATTTTCGAATGGAATAGATCACTTTTTGGCTTGCTTCAATTCTGTGCTATCTTGCTCATCCACAATACCACAGGTTCTCACTTAGGTGTTGTTGTCTGAATCCATAATTCGGATCAGTGGTATCAGAGAAAGTTCACTACTGTATGTCATATCACACGTTATCAACATATCAAAGATTGAGGTTGGAAACAAGGAATCATTCAGACTACCTTCCTTTGAGACGCACAACATCGTAGATGGCTAAGTTGCAGATCGAGGATGACATTAAAGCGTTGGTTGCAGATGCATTAACAAAATAATGAGAAGAAATAATGGAGCAGTTCAAGCAGATACTGGAAAGTCGTGGGTCACCTGCAAACCACCATTCACAGGGTATACACCATTCAAGGTGCAAGTGAATTTTGATATATCCACCTTTCAAGGAAAGATTGATGCAGATGCCGTTGATGACTGGGTTTCAAAACTGGAAAGGTATTTCTTTGTCAGCCAATTCTCAAATGAAGAGAAAATAACTTTCGCTCTTCTCAAAGCTGAAAATGATGTGGAAGATTCTTGGGAAGCGAAGTTAGCAACCAAGGCAGTAGAAACGGGCACTATGTTCATGTTTGATCAAAAGCCCACATGAGGAGAGTTCATGGAGCACATAAAGGAAGAATATTTTCCTGTAGATACATATGAATAGAAATATATGCAGTGGCAATTGCTTCGACAGAAAAAAGACCAAACTGTTCAAGAATATACTAATCTGTTTCATGCTTTAACAACAAAACTTGGCATCAAAGATTGTGAGAAGCACTGGGTTTTAAAATATCAGAGTGGAATCCATAGGTATATTCAAACCAAAATGGAATTCCTAAACATAGAGACTTTACCTAGTGCATATAAATTTGCTACAAAAATTGAGGAGAAATTCAAACAGAAAGGAAGGAGGGATAACTTCGCAAATAACAGATGGAAGAGTGAAGGTAGAAAAACTACGTGGAAATAAACCTCCAAGGAATATTCTCCCAATTCACCAACGAAAAAGGCATGGGGTATGAAGAAGATGCAAGAGAACAATATGTGGTGTGAATTCCATAAGAGTCCCTCTCACAACACAAAAGATTGTAAAACCATAAAGATTTTAATGATGGAGACACATGAGGATAAGGAAGAACCTCAGGTGGCAGAATCTTTCCCAAAAGAAACTCATGAACAAATCATTGAGGCTGATCCATATGCAACGATAGCTACTACAAAGGTATTGCCCCGAGAGGATGAGGAGAGATTGTTTCACTCAAAGATGTGGGTCAGAGGAAAAGGCCTGCACTTTATTGTTGATAGTGGAAGTCAAAAGAACCTAATATCAGCAAAGACCGTGAAAAGATTGAATTTGAAAACGACAGCACATCCGCAACCCTATTCTATGGGATGGGTAAGTCAAGGGAGAGATATCCAAGTGCACCAACAGTGTCACATTTCCTACTCTATAAAGCCTTTCAAAGATGAAGTAATCTGTGATATGGCTCCTTTAGATGTTTGTGATGTTTTGTTGGGACAACCATATATGTACCAGCACCATGGTGTCTATGAATCCAGACCTCGTAGCGTGACAATCAGATTAGGTGAGAATACCAGAGGTAAGCCCTGCATACACTACCTCTTTGATTAGTGCTAAGCAATGTAGGAGGTTGGTTTCCAAAAATAGGAACATTCATATTATTAATGATTCGTTCAGAAGAAGAAAGGAAGTCTATATATAATTCCAATACCATCACAAACACCACAACACAACAGAAAAGATCAATGGACCAAATTTTGATAAAATATGAGAATTTGTTTAAGTTGCCAACTGGGGTACCTACACACTGCCAAGTAAGACACACTATTGATTTGATACCAGGAACTTCATTGCCTAATGAACCAGTCTATCATAGATAAGTATTAAAAAATGATGAAATTAAGAGGAAAATATAAGAATTGATTGAGAAAGGACATATTCATCCAAGTGCATGACCCTGTGGCAGTCCCATTGTTTTGGCAAAGAAAAAGGATGGAACTTGGAGACTTTGCATTGACTATAGGGCCTTGAACAAAATTTTAGTAAAAAATAGGTATCAACTTCCTCAGATAGATGACCTCTTGGACCAGCTTAGAGGGGCCCAATTCTTCACAAAAATTGATTTGAAATTGGGATACCATCAAGTACCAATTGACTCAGCTAATGTGTAGAAGACAAATTTCAAATCTAAAGAGGGATTGTTTGAGTGGCTAGTGATGCCTTTCGGTCTAATAAATGCCCCAACGACATTCATGAGAATGATGAATGATGTACTCAGGCCATTCATTGATTCTTTCGTGGTGGTATATTTGGATGATATACTCATCTTCAACAAAACTTAAATGAACATTTGCAACATGTGGAAAACATTCTCTCAACTTTACAAGATCATGGGCTTTATGCAAACAAAGAAAAGTGCTCCTTTGGTACGCAGAGTATCAGATACTTGGGATATGTTATTGATAGTGAGGGTGTCCATGTTGACCTGGAGAATATACAAGTAATTAAGGACTGGCCATCTCCTAGAAATCTCACAGAGTTACGAAGTTTCCTTGGATTGGCAAACTTTTATCGTAGATTTGTGTTGGGATTTTCCCATTTGTCTTAGCCTCTAAATCAGTCATTGCGGGGAGGAACACAGGCAAAGTTTAAATGGACAGGTTCTCAATAGGAAGCATTCGAGGAGTTAAAACGAAGATTATGTTCTGCACCAGTTTTATCTCTTCCTGACTTGCAACAGTCATTTGAAATACAAATTGATGCATCAGAATATGCCTTGGGAGCTGTCCTTATGTAGAATGGTCACCCAGTTGCATATCATAGTCAGAATTTTTCTGATACTGTGTGTCGGTATGCCACTTATGACAAGGAACTGTATGCTATTGTTCAAGCATGTAAGCAGTGGAAATATTATATTTTGGGTAAGGAGACTGTCATCCACACAGATCACAAACCTCTTCAATTCTTGCAAACACAAGGGAAGTTGCAGAATGATCGACACCAATGATGGTCAACCTATCTACAAGAATTTCATCTCAATATTCACCACAAGAAGGGAAGCACTAACAAAGTAGCAGGCTGTTTGAGCAGGCCTTCGATTGTAGCTATCAATATGGTATTGGACTCATGTGGTCATCAAACTGAAGCTTGAGCTTTTTTGTATGAGAATGAATGTTGAATTTGCACATATTTATAATCAATTGGTGAAGGGACATCAAGTGAATGATTTCTATTTGCAGAATGGAATGCTTTGTCACCTTGGCCAAATCTGTGTGCCCAATGCAGAACACAAAAAGATGATATGGGAGGCTCACTATAGTAAGGTTGCTGGTCACTTTGGCATAGGTAAGACTACTGCTATACTTCAGAGGTATTTTTATTGGCCAAAGTTGAGAAATGATATCATTTCATATATTCAAGCTTGTACTGCATGTGCTATTGCTAAGCCTGCCAATCGTAAACTTGGATTGTATTCACCACTTCTTGTTCCTAAAAAACCTTGGCATTCAGTTTCTATGGACTTCATGTCTGGTCTTCCTACCACCAAAAGAGGCCACGATTGTGTGTATGTTGTGGTAGATAGGTTCTAAAAAATGGCAGTAATAGTGGCTTGTATAAAAACAATTTCTGTAGAGGATACTGCAAAGATTTTCTTTGAACACATTTGGGGTCATTTTGGTTTGCCAAATACCATCATTTCAGATAGGGACAATAGGTTTCTTAGTAAGTTCTGGTCCACATTATAGGAAAAGATGGACACAAAATTAAATGGCCAGACAGAGGTAGTGAACCAGATGATCATTCACATTCTACACATGTATCACTCAAAACATCTTTGCACATGGAATGAAAGTCTTCCATACGTTCAACATAGCTACAATAGGGCAATCCACAGTTCCATTGGTCAGTCCATTTGAGGTCTATCTTGGTTATCAAATACTTGCACCCATGGATGTTGCCATACCACTTATTGAGCCTGATTTGCTTCCATGTGTTGGTAAGGAGGAAGATAAGGCAACCCAGTTCATTGATAGAATTCATCATCTACAACAACAAGTCCATGAAATCTTGGAGCATACCAATTAGAAATATAAGGAGAGACATGATGAGCATCGTACTCCTCATAATTTCAAGTCGAGGACAAGGTGTGGTTGCATATTCAGAAGTAATGATTGCAGAGTGCCAATAGGAAGCTTCGCCTTTGCGTTATGGACCATACACAATCATCAAGCAAGTTGGTGATAATGCTTTTGAGCTTAATTTACCCCCATTTCTGGGTCTTCATCCAGTCTTCAATTTGAAACTCTTGAAGCCATATTTTCCTCCACTATTAGATGTTGTAGATGTGGCAGAAACAAATTCCACTACAGAATTGAATCCAGGTGTAGCTTCTCCATTCCAATGTGATCAGATTGTGGACACCATGGTGAAAACACTCAAACAACAACAGATCTATCTATACAAAGTGTTTCGAGCAGGGCAGATCGCTCAACAAGGAAAGTGGTTTACCAAGGAGCAGCTTTAGCTCCGTTTCCCCCATCTCATTCAGAGTGTTGATACAATGGAGCCCATTGCTCTTCAAAGGAGGAGTAATGATCAGAAGAAAATTTGAAATATTTATATATATATATTTTTTAGTTTTTCTATATGTTAGTAATTGTCAATTTTGAAGGCCTTCGGGGCATTTTCAGCCCTTGAAAGTTTGGCCTGTCCATTACAATGTTGCCATAGGCAATTTTTTGCAGGACTTTGCTCCTAACTCTTGGAGACCTTTCCAACAAGTTAAACGGCTCGTAATTTCGAGTCTCGAGCAGAAAGTTTGCCTAGTTAAAGTTAGGATAAAATTTCATATAGTTTTTTGAAATTTTCGTAGTTTTTAGATTTTAGTATGTAATAAACAAATGTGACTATTGGGCTTCGATTCTCAAGGGGTTTTTGTGACCCTTGGAATCTCATGAACTTCTATTTGTTGGATTTTCGAATGGAATAGATCACTTTTTGGCTTGCTGGAATAGATCACTTAGGTGTGGTCATCCGAATCCATAATTCGGATCAGTGAAGACAATTGGAATTTTTAGAAAAAATTCCAGTGCCAATTAGAAACTCATGAAGACAATTGAAATTTTTAGAAAAAGTTCCACTGCAAATTAGAAACTAAGAATACGTGCTCACAACCATGAAGTACACTTTCTACAAGAAAGTTACCTGAAACCATGATTTTACTTTAAAACAATATTTCAGACACTTACATCATATCCATACCCAACCCTATCTTCAGCCTTACATTTCATGAGCTTATGCATCTCATTAGCAAAATCTTGTAAATTTAAGGTGTAAGATCCTTCTTCTCCGACAGATGGTTGAGCCAATCCCTTAAATTTCACAGCACGTTTTCTCATCTCTGTGCCTTTGTCGCTACTGAGGAGAAGTCTTACGGATTTCTCCACCTTGTCTTCACAAGGAATTGCATCCCTATCTTGGCAAAACTGTACGCCAATGCCCAGTTCCTCAGTCACCAGCTTAGAGTTAAAATGCTGTTCTCCGAACATCGGCCATGTGACCATCGGGACGCCCTTCAAAATACTTTCTAGAGTAGAATTCCACCCGCAGTGGCTCATGAAGGCATCCACAGATGGGTGGGACAAAATAACAAGCTGTGGCGCCCATCCCCATATGACCAACCCAATATCTCTCTCCATAAATCCTTCTGGAAGGTAGGAAGCACATAATTCTTCTTGGTTTGATTGTGCAGATACACTTTCCGGGGAAACTTTGATGGACCAAACAAAAGGCTGATGGCTGGCTGCAAGACCCCTCGCCAGTGCCTGAGTTTGTTCTTGTGTAAGAAACGCCTGGCTTCCAAATGAGACATAGATAACTGAACACGGACTTTTAGAATCTAGCCATTGCACCAACTTATGCTCGCTAATGTCCGATTTTTTCCCTCTCGTATTAGCAATACAGCCCAAAGGAACCACATGACCGACTGACCAAAGGGGTTTACCGTTCAATATATTTTTCAGGTGCTGAAGATAACGAGGCTCGAGCTCGTCGAACGTGTTGACGAGCATTCCCCAGCATTTAGTAAGCGACTGCATCACCCCCATGATAAAGCTTAGCCTCGTGTCGGCACTGTCTGGTTCGAGAAATAGCCCAGGCGTCTGTTCCTTGGTAAATTTCAATGGAGATGATAAAATATTATCGATTATGAGACTGTCGCCCTCCTTCCGCAGCGTATTTGTGGTTATGGAGTTGCAGATGGCGTGAAATACAGAGGTCCCAAAAGCTCCAAATGGGGCAAAAACGACCCTAACAGTTCCAAATCTCTCGGCAGAGTGCACAATCCAGTCGACGAACATGTCGCTGATTAACACACCGGTCGACGACTGCCCTTCTCTTCGAGCCATTGCTCGAAGGGCTGTCGAAGGCTCTCGATGAATGAAATAACGGCTGACGAAGATCCATTTGGCAGAAGATCCATACTTTCGCGTCCCTGGGCTACTCCTTCAATGGAGTTTTTAGGGCTTAGGCCGACGAGCTGAATATCCAGAGCAGCGGCCTGGGGGGATTCGTCCATGATACCTCGTAGACGCTGCGCTATAATGCGAGTGGTGACATAGCTAACAGTTAGGGAATGTGAAGCGAGCGATTTCGCTAAGTCTAGTGATGGGATACAGTGACCCATTGCAGGAAACGTCACAAACACGACGTGAGGTTTTTGCAGGGTATCCATTGCCGCAAATCAGAATGAGGCACAAGAGCTTGCTTGTGTCGAATATTCTACACGGGTGTTTTCTTCTAATAGGCAGCCTATCTTTCAATATTGTAAATCGTGGGCAGTCGATGAGACATGCACTAAGAAACCAAGAACGTGTTTTCACAGGTGGGTGGGTGGCTAGAGATAAGGTTGGACTGATCAAGAAGGTAAGAGCTTCCTTTTGTTGAATATTCTACACGGCTGTTTTCTTCTAATAAACAGCTTACATTAAATATTGTGGATCATGTTGTAGAAAAGCCCAGCCTTAGAACAGCACTATCTTTAATATCAAATGTCTAGACAGCACTAAGTTCAGGTATCTTGGGCAGTACACAAGTGTCTTGGTCGAAGAGACGTGCACGGACAAAGCACTGAGGAAAAATCCAGACAGGGCCAAAGTCTAAATGAATTATTATTAACAAAGGCAGTGATGTGATATAGGAGAAGAGAGGAAAGCACGTTTCTTTATCAAACTCAATTACATTACGACTGTCGAAGAATCTTTCGAGTTTTACAATTGTATTAGGATACATTCATGGCAACTTCTATCTAGCAAATAAAATTTACCATTGATCATTTTTAATAATTTATTGAAAAAAAATGTTATTATATTTTAATTTTAATTATTTAAAAAACATGATCAAATGGTAAGTCTGGGTGCTGAATAGACAATGGGTACATGGGATAATCAGCGAAACAAATATCTTGTACTTCCTTGCCTGATCGAGCTTTCATGTGGTAAATATTCTACTCTCGTCAATTTTTTTGAAAAGAAATATAAAATAAAAACCCGTAGAATATTCAACATTACATATGGATCTCCGAGCTAAAAAGAAAACAATTTTTCAGCAGCCCAACATCACAGCGTAACAGGGAAGGTCAAATTTTTTAGGGTCCACAAAGTTTTGCATTCTAGGCTGCATTTACATCAAGGTGGAAACTTTAGTTTGGATGGGGTATTGTAAATGTAACAAGCTATTGTACTTTGGTGTGCAATGGGTTTGTTGAAGATGTGTGGAAGGTAAATTTGAAAAAAAAAGTGGTTTCTATTTTTAGCATAAATGTATGTATTGCATGAGGCCAAATGGTGGACTATCTAGCAGATGACGTTATTTTTGAAACAAAAGTCACAATGGAGAAGTGATAGCTTAAAATCAATTATGTGTCGACTTAAGGGGATCCAAACATAATTAAAATAAAACCTCTGAATCAAGAAGATAATCAACCTCCATTACCAGTAGGATCATGTTATGTTTGTAATAGGGAGAGATTGATAGAGGGAAAGAAAGGGATAGAATGGGGAGAGTTAGAGGGTGGGAGAGAGAGAGCAGTAAGGAGATAAAGATAGAGAGGAAGAATAGAGATAGATATGAAGATGGAGAGGGATAGGAAGATAGAGATAGAGTGGGTAAGAGTGAGAGAGAAAGGTGACAAAGGCAAGTCATTAAGAGAGTGGTATAGAGAGGGAGAGAGGTAGAGAGGGGGAAAGATAAGCAATATATATAGGGAGGGAGAAGTAAGGAGAGTGTGTGTGTATGAGTAAGAAAGATATATATGGAGAGAGATAGATATAAATAGAGATAGATACATATAAATAGAGAGGGAGAGGGAGATATGGGAATGTAGAAATAAAGGGTGCACTTAAGTGAAAGATAAAAGTAGAAATAGACATAGGGAGGCAAAAATAAAAAAGTGTGAGTGAGTGAAATATAGAGATAGAGATAAGGAGGGAGAAACATGAAATGTGTGTGAGTGATAGAAATATGGAGATAGAGATAGAGAGAGGTGGGGAGAAATAAAGAGAAGGCTGAGGACTCTGACTTAATATCTCTCATTCTGATCTCTCTGTCTCTTTCCAACCCTCTCTCTCTCTCTCTATTTATATATATATATATATCCCTCTCTTTCTATCAACCTCTCCCTTCCTCCCTCCATCTCTCCCACTCTCTCTCTGTCTTAGGTCTCTCCCTCAACCCATTCCTCTCTCTCTCTCTCTATCACTCACTTAAGATCTCTCTATCCTTGGTATTTTCCTTTCTTTCCATCAACCACTTCCTTCCTCCCTCCACCTCTCTCACTTGATCTCTAGTCTATCTTCCTCTCTCCCTAGTATTTTCTTTTCTTTTCTTTTCATCTTATGTCGATCCCTCACTAAAAGCTTCTACTTTCAAGAAACATGGGCTCAAGGCCAATAGAAAGGTTAAATACATGGGATGCGGTGAGTATATCTTTCATGTTGATAAATTCTCTCTATCTCCTAAGACATTTGGTCGACAAGATCGGGCCACTATGGATAATGGTGTCATAGAGGATGATATCAAGTATGGGAATGGTGAACACAAGTTGAAGTTACAAATAATGGGCCATCAAGGAACACATCTTGGTGTACCTAAGGAAGGAATGCTAGAGTTCTTAAAACCTACAAATAATTTGCAGTGTCAAGGAATTGGGCATGAAGCACCTAGTGTTGTGGCTACTAAGCCTAAATGCAAATCTCCTATAGTGGTGCGAGCAACTCTTGATATCATAGTCCTAAGAGTGGTTCCAACAAAGAATCTATTGAATATATCACCAACCCTTTTGACAACTCATATATCCTTACCATTTCATCCACTCCTTCCATTTCCACTCCTCTCGTAGACTTGGATCAAGAAGAATCACAAAAGCCCTTACTTGTTGGGGATAAAAAATCAAGATTTGAAAAGAAAAATCTAAAAGTAAAAAATAATGAGAAGTCCTTTAGTCCAAATCAAAATCAAGTCAAGGATAAAAAATCCTATGAATAAAAAAGAACAAGAGTTGATCTCCCCTAATACCAAATTAATTGGGGGCATAAATTTCAAAAGTTATAAGTCAAAAGGAATACTTGTTGATCCTCCATCCCAATTTCACTTATTCCCACACTTATAAGCCTTCACCTCTCAAGAATTCATTCCATACATCCATGTCCCTTAGTGGTGTATCGCATTGATGGACTTTTAATGGAACTTCCTTGAGGGGATTTGTTATCAGGGATGCCAAAAAATCCTTAGGTGACATGCATATGAGCCATTGTAGTCCACACATTAATAATTCTACCTTAGTTCTTTCATCAAGGAAGAAAATAAATGGAGCTACACATCATTCAGTGAAGGAATGGGTCTCCTTGCATGATCTTATTAGTGAAGAAGACTATAGGGTTTCCCGCTTGCAAGATTTCAAATTACTGGATGCATCGATAGAATGCATTGAATCACCTGAAATCATATGAACAATGCATGAATCATAGTTACAATCACAGGGTAAAACTTCACACATTTGAGGTGGGGAAAATTCGAACCAAATTGGCCTGGGCCTTATGTTATCACAACAATTTATGGCTCAAGTGCATATCAAATATCAACAATAGAAGGAGAACCATTGGATGATCCTATCAACAACATGCACCTTAACAAATTTTATACATAGCTTTTCAATGAATCTTATTCAAAAATACAAAATAATAAAAAAAGATTAAAAATACAAAATAAAATGAAAAATACAAAACAAAAATCATCACTTTGGTGAAAACCTAGTAAACAGGTGCCTTGTGATACAAAAAAAATGAAAAATGGAAAAATGTAAAGAGAAATAAATTCATCCAACGGTGAAAACCACTTTGATGGCACCCAAGGTAAGTATCATGGTGAAAACCAGGTTACCAATGCCATGTGTAAGGAATTTTTCTCCTCCCTCCTTTAGGACTCAACATCATCCCTTTACTTTGCACACACTCACATCGTATCTCCTATCATTTCATAATAAACTTGTCCATCTCCATCATGGATTGTTATTGATCTACCTAAGATTAGTTTGCCATCCATAATGAACCCTTTCTACCCTTTCCGTTCACCCATAATAAATCAAGTCCTATCTATAAGTGGGGGCATATCCTAAACCTAGTGATGGACGTGGATTCTTGGCATCACATCTTTTGAGTAGCATCATTTTTTTTTCATTCCTTCCTTCTTTCCATGCAAAATCTTCAATAAAAGATCACTTGCATCACCAATTCAAAATAATTTTTTTTGGTTTTCTTCGTAATAAAGTATTAGTTTCATGGAGTAAGTTTGTTTTATATGATACACAAGCAACAATGGTCTTTCAACAAATTAATCTTTTGACACTTTGATTACAACAGGGTTCTTTAGCGCTATTTGTCCTTTATCAAGATGGCAACATTGTGACTAGATCAAACATGTTAACACATGTTGCAAGAAGCATTTGTGAATTGAAAATTTTGGTATCTGTTAGTGTCAAGTCTTTGATTTTTTTTCATTTGATCTTTTGTGGTGTCATGTTTCCTATGCTTCTCAAGCATGTCTATGGACTAGAGTGGCTGGAATGGGGCATGATCACCTATTTTGTTGTTTGTGGATTGCTTCTTAATAACACTATGGCCTGGCCAAGGATATGAAGACACTATGGGTCTAATGTGAACAGGGGCTTTCCTTATATGCGATTGTTTGATCTCCATGCAAATGATACAATGTCAAACCTATATTTGGATTTTCATAATACATTTTCCATAATAAGCTCAATGATGATAAATGCATAAGAAACTCATTTCACTTCCATATCTTCTAGGTCTTATGTTGTCCGATCTTGTCATATTCCTTTGTCCTATGTATCCATGCATCATTTAACTAAGTATAATGACACACCAAAAATAATGATTTATACATCCTGCGTCACCATATAGTTAGAAAACCATATCATCATAATATCATTATCATGCATGCATCCTACATAATTACATTAGTACATAAGCATCATAAATACATGCATCCATCATATAACATCATAATCATGATTTAGAATGTGCATTATAATCATGATAGGATCATATCAATCATCATAAGTAAAATACATCACATAAACATCATCATATAGGTCATAATAGCATCACACATCTATAAGTATATATTATATCTACACCATATGATAATATAAGATCATATAAAACAATAACATCATCATGATAGAACATCATAATCATCATTTAGAATCATAACATGCATAGAATAAGCATCATCAGTAAGCATCATAATCATGCATCATTGTATAAGAATATAGCCACTACGAATAGGTCTCATCTCATATACATTTATCAAAAAGATAATTAGTGTCAAGATACAATAATGTCAAAATATCAAAATGGCTACAAAATCACCCATAGGTGTCTACATGATCACACAAAAATGATAATACTATTACAAAATGGATCTAGAAGGGGCTGTGATGAACTATTGCCCATGGACCCTGATGGTCCATGTGGCCTCTGAGATCCTGAATGACTTCTCCTAGATGAACTTGTACTTGTCCTTGCTCTAAGAGGCCCCATCACCCCTGCATTGTTTGATTTCTGTCATTGTCCTTGATTCCTAACCTCACACCTCACTACAAAACTACCTGCTCTTTGACTCATTCCCATTACAATCATATAGGTTTCTCTAGTAAGAAATATCTCGTGTTTCTCTATACACATAGTCCATATTAGAGGTAATTTTCCTCGACCTGTCACCTAGGGGCTCTTGATAGCAGCCTCTTCTCTCCCATACCGCTCTATCACAACATCTCTCTTTCATGTCACCATTTGGACTTGCTCTTGGAGTGATGTGATCTATTTATCCTAGACCTATATCTTGTCCTCTAATATCTATAGTCGGGCTCTCATGGCCCCAAAATCGGCTAGCTCATCCTAGCCATCTCCTCCCCTAGGCTACTCATATATGCCCTCCCAGTACCATCCCTATCCAATTGATTATCCAACTGCTTTTCCATTCTCTCCCTCTACCTAGTGAGGAGCATACTATCCCTATCCTCATTGTTGTACCTATACTGGTGGTATATGTGGTCCACATACCAGTATCCTACCTTCCCTCCCCCATGGTGGTCTAAGTGGCTATCCACCCCTCCCTCCATCTCCTTCATCATCACCCTCCAAGTCACTACTTCTCCCTCTCCTCCTCCATCGATGAGATGGTCTCTCTCCATTGGTATCATCCTTGAGCCTATGCATCAACTCACCAGGTTCTATCAAGTGTGGAAATGGGTGTGCCCATATGTAAGCCTTGTAATCTAGACTCATTCCAGCATCCACAATATCTAATCTCAAATCCTAGACCACCAGAGTCAATGCCTAAAAATATGCCACAATAACCTCAAAAGATAGACAAGACCCCCATCATGGAATCTCCCGTCTAGTCCATGCAAACTCTATAGAATCTAACGGCTGGGCTTGTACTCGGCTGAACTATCTAGACACCTTGTTTGGAAAATGTCTCTCAATGAGTGTTCCCATGAAGACACCTAGTTTGATAACAATAAGGGAGCTCTGTGTCATCCTATTCCCATGGCTCGTAGTCAAGATAAGGCCACCAGATAAAAGTGTCAATATCATCAATCACCCACCTCTAGTAGTTCATCTTCCCAAGCTGAGGTTGGAAGACAATCATGCTATACATATTTACATAGGGTTGTCCTGCCCCATGTCCTCTATAGCAAATCAGCCTAGTCACAACAATATGCTCGTAATCCCAAATATAAAGAAGTGTAACCCCTGCAGATATCCCATAGCCACCTAAGTATATAAATTGATATAGATCATGATACAAGTGAGCCAAAATGCATGGCCCCCAAGCAAACCGAGTCCCATGTGGGAGCATCTTGTCCATAGCTTGACCCCAACCAATAGACATACCATGAGTCATGTAGTCTGGACAAATATAATTGTCGATCACCTTGTTGACAACAAACACCTGAGTTGATTTGACTAAACCCACTTCATACATCTCATCCTAATTGATGTGACTACCATAAATCTCCAAGTCCTGACACATGAACACTCTGAACAAAGCCTCAACATATCCTCCCTCCAGGTCATAGATCACCATCTCCCCATGGATAGGGATACATACAATGTTGTAGACATCCTCCAATGTAACAAACATATCCCCAATTGAAAAGTGGAATGTGCAGTACTCACTGTACCACCACTTGGCCAACATAGATTGCAAACCATGATTCATTCAAATCTTGGGCATGAAGGTCACGTGCCATAGTCCTAACAATCCTAGTGTCAAATGGTCATTCTCAATCAACCGTAGTATCAATCATTGTATCCTCAGGAATGTCTCTCATAAATGTCTCTCATAAATCTAGAGGAGCCAAGTTAGCCTACAATCACCAGTGCAATTACATTAGCGTCACAGACTTGTTAGTCGTGTGTGAGATTTATTAGCTTCATTAGTCACTTTGTAACTTATCCTACTAGGGAACTCATTGGATTTCATCAATCTGATGACTTATCCAATTGGTTGTTCTTTTTTATCATAGTGACAGTCTATTTTTCCTTTATTGGGACCAAAAACATGCCAATGTTTGTCATAAATGCGCTAAAAATACCTATACACCATTTTATAATGCAAAAATGGACTTCTACCACAAACACACTTATATTTATTACAAATACACCAAGAAACCACAAACACACTTATCAATTCCATAAACACATTTTTAACTCATACACACTAATATTTATCATAGATGCGTTGACATTGATCCTAAATATGTTTTCATCAAAAACACACTTTTATAGACCATATACGTAGTTATCCTGACCATAGACACATTCAGACCCTAGATGCACTAAGATGCAACCCAAACGTGCTAATATGAGACATGTATGCGATTTCAATAGTTTCCTAACTACCATGTTTTTAGCAAAATGCATTCTACCCCTATTTATGATATATTAAATGCACAAAATGACAAGTATGATAGGATACATACTAGGTCACCATACTCCTCAGGCCACTCGTGCTGTCAAACTCACTCGAATATATGGAATCTCTCTGCCATAGCTCCACTACCATGCTCTTTAGCTCTCCTTCATTATACGTCATGAACAATGAAAGTGATGGATGCAAATGAGGTGGTTCCTCTTCCTAGCTCCTATTTATAGGGGTGATAACCCTAGATTCTCATGGTGACTCCCTGTGGTCATTGCGATTCCCCAAGACCATGTTCTTGCTTGTCTCCAGCCTTTTCACCTTCTTTTTTTATTTTTCTTAGCCTTTTTCTAACCTTTTTCGTTTTTGAGAGATTGTTCAAATTTTTTGAAAGTTTTTTGAACCCAATCTCTCGAGGGAGCATGTCATCATCCTTACCAAGGGTAACCTTTTGTATCAATGAATTATTTTTTTCTTTGAAAAAATGCGACAAGCTGCGTTGTCTCAAAGAGTGGCAAAATGTAGACACCTAATATTATCCTAGCCTAATTAAATAAATATTTTATTTTTTTAAATTCCCTTTTCCTAGATTAAATAAATATTTTATTTATTTAATTGGCTGCACCTCTTCTATTAAATTATATAAATCTTTATTTATTTAATTAATTCATTATCTTTTTTCCTCCATGATACTTGTCATTCATCTCTTAATTTACCTTTAACCACCTCTCTTTTTCCTCTTTGCTAAATCTACCCTCTAATTTGAGTCGACCATTTATCATTCCACCTCTCAATCCTAGCCCTCCATTTCTAGGGTGCTCTCTATAAATGCCCTCCATTTTGTTCATACTCATATATAGAGTCACTTTTTGTAATGGTGTATTGAGTCCCTTTCATGAGACACATTCATGTATGTTAGGAATTGCATGCAGAATATATCAATTATATACAAATAGAGATTAAATAGAGGAATGAAAAAAAAACATAAATAATAATAGAGAGGAGACAATTTTAACGTGGTTCACCTAAATTGGGGCTACGTTCACCAAACAGAGAGTCCAATATTATTATCCAGTAAATCGAACCAATTACAACCAACAATCCCTTACAACTCAATACCACTGCAAAATGCTACAAAATTCTCTACAGAAAACCCTAACCCTTAGCCATTTTATCAAGACTTATGTCAGTTACAAAATTAGGGTTACAATATGTCAGCCAATAGAAAGATAACACCTAACACCTTTATAAAACACCAACGAATCACCTTCATGATGTAGTTTCCTCATCCCCATCCGCTGACAAAATCTTACTGCCATCAACATCACATGTACTTCCGCTACATTATTAGTCCCAGATTCAAGTTTTTTCGCTCCTAGAAACAAAACCTTACGACACCAATCCCTTACAATGAAACCTGCATCTGATGGTCCTGGATTACCATTTGAGGCACTGTCAAAATTTACCTTCACCCAACCTTCCGAAGGCTTTTCCCACACCAACTTAGGTTGCACCAAGGAGTTGGATTGAACCGAGCCATGCCCATTAACGAACCTATATATATTACTATTTTATATGTATAAGAAAGTATCTTTAAAATAATAATAATATAATTTTAAAGTAATTATTTTTAATTCTTATATATTATATTAATTATGATAAATATACCTAATATTGTTTTAATATTATATATATGAAGAATGTTACTTATGAATAATAGAAAATATTTATTTCTTTTAGATTCAAGGAGCCAAATATGTTTCTCCCCATTGACAATGAACAATAATAATTTCAAATATTTGTCTAAATTTTGGAAAACAAGGTTAAACTAATATACCATGCCTTTCAAATAATTTATAAGTATCTTAACACTTGAATATTGGTAGCCAAGGTAGATAAAAAAAAATAAAAAAATGTAAGAATATTCTTTTATTATTTTGTATTCTTTCAAAAATCATTAAAAATATATCTAATCAAATATTTATATGGTAGGTATCTTGCAAAGTATTACGGATCCAATATCAATTAGAAGCAAGAATGACCCTTGATTAGTTGATCCTTAAGATTCTTAGGATACAAGTAACTAAAATATACTATAAACACACAATTTCAAAGGCCCTTATAATCAGATCGAAGAAAAATCTCTAAGAAAATTCTCCGACAAGCTTAAATACATATTTTAAAAAATATGGACATGAAGAATCTTATTTTTATGAAATTTTAAAGGAATAATAGTGTAACAAATTTACCTAACTTCATGTATTTAGACTATTTGCATCATTTTAAAAAATTGTCATTGCTTTGTGTCCTCACAATTCTTTCGCTTCTATTGGATGTGCAATCTTTAGTTACTAAGTTGCAAAGGAAGCACAACAACCATTGGTTCAACTATAGCGTACACTGAAGGATCCCAAGGGCTCATAAAAAGGATTCCAATTGTTGCTTATCGCATTAAATTCAGTTTTCACATTCTCTAATTTGTACCCTCCAATATATTTTTTAACATATATTTACTATCAATGTAACCTCTGAACCTTTTTTTGGTGCAAGTGTTACTGTTTTTTATATTTAAAAATAAATTTGTCTGTAAATAATTTCTTAAAACTAGTATTTATAGTTTTTCTCATGGTAATTCAAGTGTTGGTAGAATTGAATTTGGTACCATTCTTATTTATTTCTTTTATGGTGTGAGCATTGGTTCTAACAATTTGATGGAAGCTCAAGCTATTTTGGTGGCTCTTGAGAAAGTTATGAGTTAGCTTGAAAAAATATTGTTTACGAATATAATTTCTTGATATTGATTTCTCTTCTCAACAAAAAGAGTTATGAGGAATCTTACATGATTATCGAGATTTAATGAAATGGGTCATCCACCTCTATTTAAATTTTGAGGCTATGTTCTTTGCTCATATATATAAGGAATATGATGTTATAGTGGATTGTCATGTCAAGTGGGCTTCTAAAGATAATTGTAATTGAAATGTTTCTAAGTTAAGATTGTTGTCTTACGATAAATCCTCTAAAATTCTCTAGCTTATTGATAATGACAAGATTACAAAAAAAAGGAATTTTAGTGTTCACTCTTTTAATGAATATGGTAATTAATTTTTATGAAAATTAAGATAATAATAAACCTTCTTGAATTTTTGTTCACTATAATTTATTTTAATTTTTTTACCTCTAAAAATATTAAAAAATTAAATCTTAAAAATATATAATTTTATCAAATTATAAATATATAATTAAATTAATATTAAATATACTATAATTTTATTCATAAATTATTTTACTACATTTATTAGATTTAAAAAAAACCATCTAGTCAAAACATGACTTAACAAAATATTGAAAAAATTACGTCTTTAAAAATTGATGGTGATATGTGAATGTTTGTTTGGAATGATAGTTGAAAAACCTAACAATTAAAGATGGAAATGTCAAAGACTAAAAGTATAAGCAATCAAAAGTAGTGTTTAAAATTTATGAGAACCTATTGTCATGGCTTAGAATTTTTTTTTACAATGACCTCGATTTTGTGCTTTCAACTTACTATTGACCTTTGTTTTCTTTGCTAGGTTGTTGCTATTTGCTTTTCACTTGGAGGGTTTCTTCCATTGAATTACTTCCCCTTTAATTCTAATGAAAACAAAATGACTTTTTATTGTATGAATATATGGAAAGCAATACAATTTTATTAATTATGATAGATAATAAGATAAAATTTAAGAAAATTGTTTGTTAAAAGGAGTTGAAGTATTAGTTATTTTTTATTGTATTAGTCATACTTTAAAACTATTTATTTTAAAATATATTTTGGAATTTTTTATTTATTTTTTTATTTACTTATTTTTGGAATTTAAATGGGGTTGTATTTACGTGTATAAAAAATAATTGAAAATATATTTATAGGTACAAAGTTTATTTTTCATGTGAAATAAAATGGTGTCCACAAAAGTTACCAATGAGTATATTCTTTCTTTAATGTTTGTAATTTTTGTTTGAAAAGGAGTGGTGTCAATAGACACTTTTTGAGTGTTTTCTATAACCTTTGATCATATATTTTAAACTGTAAAATTAGAATTTTTCATTCTATAATGTGTTCAAATTAAACTAATGAAATTTGAACTAAGATGTTCTAATAATTTGGATATAGTCAAATCCATGTATCTAGGCATTGCTTTGATTAGATTTGTAAGTGTGATTTCAACTCTACTGAAAAATGAATTGTGAAGTGATAATGATCCAGGTGTAAGTTATTACCAAGAATTGACTCACCTTAATGTCTTTAGCATTTGTTTGAAAAGGAGTAGTGTTAATAGATATTATTTAGTACTTAGCTAGGCTAGGATAATTTTCTCTTTGTCAAGCCTCTATTATTGAATCAATACTAGGAAACACTATTTGAAGATAGTAGTGAGTCTTACAATATGTCTGGATTATTCATGTCATGTTCTTGTGATGATGCAATCTGTAACAAATCTCTTTAATGAGTTCCCTTAATGTGTAATAATAATTAGGGTGAATACTGTGTTATTCCACTTATATCACCAGTCTAGTAAAAAATATTCAAGGAGAACTCTTGATTTATATAGATCCATACTTTAATTTTCTTTTCTTTTATAAATTAAATTCTCAAATTAAATATATGGTCAATTAATTGAATACACTTTATATTTCTCACACCTAACACCCAACCATATTATATGAATTTAGTCCTTATGGATTCAATAGAGTTAATGGGCATAATAGCTTAATTATTGATGTAGAACAAGATCTACATTGTTTTTCTAGGAATGTGTTGTATATTTTTCATATTTTACACTCATCTATAATATTGTACCTTACATAATCAACTTTGAAGGGAGATTTTGGGTGCTAGTGGTTCCCCAATTAGAGGTTTTAGGGCATAATCCCTTAAAAAAATATCTAACCCTTTTCAAAGGCTCTTATAGGGAAAACCCAACTCTTTATGTAACTCCCATGTGAGGGTATCAACATATGTAGTTATTTTATCATTTATTGGGAACTTAGAAATATTATTGTGATGCGACCTTGATGAGGGCATGCATAGTAGAATTGTAAGAGCACATTCTATTTTTATTGTTTGCAATATGTGATTAGTGCTTCATGGGTGAGTGCCTATAAGTTACATATGTCAAATGGAGTAGTGGATGTCAATGATGCTCAAGTGGAAAATCTATTTTAGTTTTTGGAATGGATCCATACATGTGAGGGTCATAGAACTATTTTCATACTATTCAAAGACCTTCTTTGGGCCCATGGTATAACTTTTTTGTTGTCTTCTAGTTTCCTTAAACTTGTATATTATATTAGTGTACTAGATCATTATGACTTATTAAGCAATAATAGACATAATTTTGCATGTGGCATTAAGCCATCTTGTGTGATTGTGTGGTGACTTGGAGAGTTGGTCAAATTCTTCCAAGGTATGTGACACATTTCCTCTTGCTAGTTTTGGAGGAACAAAAACTTGCCATCATATTAGTGTCTATAAATCAACTTCTTATGTGACCCAACAACTTATCACTATATGTACAAGAATTATTTATAATATTTAGCAGTTTACATTGCTCATTCTTGTTTTCTTGTTTGTATATTTTGTTTCTTTCATGTAGGTGTGAGATTTCTTTCTTTTTTTGGCCTATCAAATACATGTGTTTTGTCTAATAGATCCTCATCTCCTATATATTGTAGACACGTGATAGAAGATGTACATGGAATGTACTTTCCAAGGATAGACATAAGTATAGTGTGATCCTTATTTCAAGGTTCACAAAATCTCCTAAAACTCCTAGAAACAGGAAAAAGAATAATTATGAGAGATGTGAATGAAACCAAAAATTATGAGATTTTGTATTGAAGGTTGGATGAGTTCAAATTCATAGGATATATAAACAATGAATATGTATGTAGCATTTTTGATAGGAAGAGTACATCAAGTTATGTTTTACATTTTGGAATAGGTGTAGTATAATGGGTATTGAAAACATAATCCATTGTAACTCTTTCATTACTAGAATCAAAGTATGTAGCAACGATGAGAGAAACATGTTAAAAAATTTAGATAGAAAAAGTGTTAAAAGATTTGACGCACACACAAGAGGAAATGATAAAGATTCTTTATGACAACAACTTAACATTTGCATTGTAATGGTATGGTCCTATTCCACTTTTATTAATCAAAACAATTGAACATTTGCATTGTCCAAGAATATCATATTTCACAAAAGGTGTAAGCATATAGACCTATAATTGCTTAGAGAATTAATCAACAATAAAAAGATTTATCAAGAATTCTATAGGTCTAAATACAATATACATACATGTTTTCACCATGTCATTAGAAAAACAATTATTTGAATATTTTCAAACATCCTAGATAGTAATAATTATGATTAAGAAAAAATATTGAAATAATTAATTTTGATTTATTTAGTTTCTATATAATGTTTTTTATAGATAAGGCACTACATACGCATTTAATTGAGACAATCTTTTCTAAAGGAGTTATCTACATTTCTCCCTTGCCACTTTCCTACTTCAAAACTTTCTATCTTATCATATTTTATGTCTTGCAGCTATACCTCTGTAATAATTGTTGGATGTATATGATTTAATAAATGGTTAGATAATTTTAGCCTCTTATGTATTTGTTGTCAGTGTAATGCAAGTGACTCCTACATTTCATGTCTTTCTTGTTTTCTCCTCCTAAAAATGTCTATATACATTCTACCAAACTTCATGCAATTTTTCAAGATGAAAATACGTTAAATTATATTATTTTTATCAAACAAACCATTTTGTGGTATGAAGAGAGTAAAGAATTTATTTAAAACAATTTATGATGAGATAAATATTTGTGATTACAAATAAATGAAAATAAATCTTTAATTAATTATAAGAAAAATAGTTTCTATATGTGAATGTCAAATTAACATATATATATATATATATATATATATATATATATATATATATATATATATATATATAATTTTTATATTATTTTAATCAAAATATATTACTTTTGTAAGCTCGTACGGGTAGGTGAGTTGGCTTGTACGGTGGGTTTGCTCCCCATTGGTCTTGGGTTCGATTCCCTCTCCGATTTAAGAGGGAGGACTGGTTGTGGGCTCTGGATTCTCTCCCTAGGGGACTAGTTCCTGACCCCAACTTGAGTCGTTGGACTGGATCGCGGGGATACCTCTGACGTACTGAAAAAATAAATAAATAAATATATATATATATTACTTTTGTATGTGAAATATACTACATTTCTTTAAAAAATCACCTCAATTTATTTATTATATAATAAAAAATCAAATATGACTCATACATACATACATACATACATACAATTTGTCAGAATATATTTGATTTCGATAAGCGAGGAGAGTGACAGGAGCTGAGCCAAAAGAAAGAAGAAAAATCATTTATGCGAGGTTAGGTATATGTCTTTCCATTTGGGCGAGGTTAGGTCTAATCTAATCTTTTAAGGTGGTGTTGGACTGTATGTTTTTGGACTATGCTTGTACTTATCATGGCTGCGATATGGCCGCTTGTATGCAACAAGAAATTCAAGCAATTTCATGATTTTATACATTTATTATTCAACAGTTTGAAGAACACAATTGGAAATTTCTAAGAAGTTCCACTGCAAATTGGAAACTAAGTGATACGTTTTCACAAGCATAAAATACGGTTGCTACAAGAAAGTTGGCTGAATGCATGACGTTAATTCTAAACAATAAATCAGACATTTACATCAGATCCATCATCAATCCTTTACTCAGCCTTACAATTCATGAGATTATGCATCTCATTTGCAAAATCTTTTAAATTTAAGGTCGAAGATCCTCCTCCTACAGATCGTTTACCCAATCTCTGAAATGCCACAGCACGTTTTCTAATCTCCGTGCCTTCGTCGCTACAGAGAACAAGTCTTACAGATTTCTCCACCTTGTCTTCACAAGGAATCGCCTCCCTGTGTTGGCAAAATTGGATGCCAATGCCGAGTTCCTCAGTCACCAGCTTAGAGTTAAAATGCTGTTCTGCGAACATCGGCCATGTGACCATCGGGACGCCCATCAAAATGCTTTCTAGAGTGGAATTCCACCCGCAGTGGCTCATGAACGCACCCACAGATGGGTGGGACAAAATAACAAGCTGTGGTGCCCATCCCCATATGACCAACCCCTTATCTCTCTCCACGAATCCTTCTGGAAGGTAGGAAGCACATAGTTCTGCTCTGTTTGATTCTGCAGATACAGTGTCCGGGGAAATTTTGATGGACCACACGAAAGGCTGATGGCTGGCTTCAAGACCCCTGGCCAGAGCCTGAGTTTGCTCTTGTGAAAGAAACGCCTGACTTCCAAATGAAACATAGATAACTGAACACGGGCTCTTAGAATCTAGCCATTGCACCAACTTCTGCTCGCTAATGTCCGATTTTTTTCCCCTCGTATTAGCAATACCGCCCAAAGGAACCACGGGACCTACAGACCAAAGGGGTTTACCGTTTAATAGATTTTTCAAGTGCTGAAGATAGCGAGGTTCGAGCTCGTCGAACGTGTTGACGAGCATTCCCCAGCATTTAGTAAGCGACTGCATCATCCCTATTAAAATGCTTAGCCTCGTGTCGGCGCTGTCTGATTCGAGAAATCTCCGAGGCATGTGTTCCTTGGTAAATTTCAATGGAGACGATAAAATATTATCGATTATGACACTGTCGCCCTCCTTCCGCAGCGTGTTTGTGGTTATGGAGTTGCAGATGGCGTGAAATACAGAGGTCCCAAAAGCCCCAAATGGAGCAAAAACGACCCTAACACTTCCAAATCTCTCCGCAGAGTGCACAGTCCAGTCGATGAACATGTCGCTGATTATACACACTGGTCGACGACTGCCCTGCTCTTCGGCCCACTGTTCGAACGGCTCTCGAAGGCTCTTGATGAATGAAATAACGGCTAAGGAAGATCCATTTGGCAGAAGATCCATACTTTCGCGTCCCTCGGCTATTGCTTCAATGGCGCTTTGTGGACTTAGGCCGACGAGCTGAATATCCAGAACAGCGGCCTGGGGGGATTCGTCCATGAGACCTCGTAGACGCCGCTCTATGGTGCGAGTGGTGACATAGCTAACGGTGAGGGAGTGTGAAGCGAGCAATTTGGCTAAGTCTAGGGAAGGGATAGAGTGACCCATCGCAGGAAATGTCACCAATACGACGTGAGGTTTCTGCAGGGTATCCATTGTCGTGGAGGTACCCAAATCAAAATGGGGCGTAAGAGCTTCCTTGTGTTGAATTTTATACAGGGGTGTTTTTCTTTCAATAAACAAATTATCTTATATGTTGTATCATATTATACAATCCCATTCTTAGCATTGGATACTCCATTATAAGTTTACTTAACTTGGGCAGTACACAAGTGTTTGCTCGATGAGACGTGCACGGACAAAACGCTTAGGAAAAATCCAGACGGGTTCAAATTTACGGCTAAATTCTAAATGAATATTTATCAACAGAAGGAAAATACACTTCAGTGATGTGATATTGGAGAAGAAGGAACACACGTTTCTTTAACAAATTCAATTGCATTACGACCGTCGCAGAATCGTTGTACCTGCTGATCGATCTGTCATGTGGTATTTTCACTGTAATTATTGCCTAATTACTGAAAATAGCTTCGTCATGCGTGACGTAAGGAGAAGAAAAATACTCAATGCGTGGAGGCAAAATTGTGGAGTCTCACCACATCTACCCGAAGTTTATCTTAATAATCCAAACTACACACCACAAAATTCTTTCCAATTATTTAATATAATAATCCGCTTTTACATGTACAAGAGGATGAGCTCATTTCAGCAGCTTCTTTTGGTACGCGAAGATGAATGGGTTTCAGAAGCCTCACGTTGTAATGGTCCCATTGCGCTGGAGCATCTAAAAGCTGGAAATGCAGAGCTAACAACTGGTACAAAGGAAAAGTAACAACAAAATTCAAAGAATGATAAATGAAGTGTAATATGCTGATTTTAGAAGGTATTAAATAACAAAGTCAGAAAGTGGGAATCAAGTGAAGACAGTGAAATGGCAGTCCAAGAACATGCAAAGATTAAAGTTTTCTATTTTAATTTAATATGCATTGTCAGAACTGTCAGTATTCTTAATGTGACTGTACAGTTTTCCCATTAAGCAATGAATAGGTGGAGGAATGAAATGGCTAGAAGGCAATTTAGGTGGCATCATGAACAGAATCAATCCAAGTATGAAAAACAAAAAAACATCAGCCCACTAAATAATGAAGAGTGGTGTAATGAATGAGGAGGGATATGAATGGGGCTGAATATATTAAAGGAAAAAGAAGGGAGTTGGACGGAGAGGAGGGGAGAGTAGGCAGCAACCCTAAGTAAAAGGGGAAATTTGTGTGGCTGCATAGAGAGATGTGGATAGAATGTTTGAAGGAGGTGAATGAGAAGGGCTACATGGAGAGTAATGAGAGGAGAGAAGAAGTGTGGGAGGTTAAGAGGGAGATAGTGAGGGGTAAGAAGTTAGGAGAGTTGAATTGTATGTGGCTATTTGAGGGAATGTGAAAATCCCAGTGTGTCAAAACAAAGGAAGACAAAGAAGATTGCAAAGAGAGCATGTGTTGCAGATAAAGGAGAGAATTGGGGGCATAGTATAACCTCATGTTAATAGGTTTATTTGAAATTAGCTATGTATTCAGTGTTCGTAGAGATGAAGATATTAATATATTAATTAAGATGTTGGCTTTTGAATGTATCGGATTTATGAGATAAATTGCTTTTTATTGTTTCTTTTGTGTGCTTGGGAGTGTCTGAAGTTGTAGGCAAGAGTTGTTTTTTTGTACTACATCAGTGGTATCAGAGCCAAAAAATTCGTCGAAGGGAGGCAGTTTGCACCAGGACCTGAGGGTTGGATTGTGTGAAAGATTTGTTGCATGTGTACATGCAACTTGCAAGAAGAACTTTTTAGAGGGTTTGAGGAGTTGAGGCTCCTGCAAGTGTAAATAGATCATCGAATGTGAGGTAGTTTACATGTGCGAGACTGAGGGTTTGAAGATTTGAGTAGAAAGAGAAGATTGAGGTAAAGTAAGTGTTTCCTATTACACAATGAAGGGAATAGATGTGAGACCAAGAGTCCAGATTTTGGACTTAGAAGAAAGAATCAATTTCTATAGACTTCAGAAACAAAGAATAGAGATAAGAAAAATAACATGTATGATTGATGAGATAGAAGAAACAATGGAAGAGACTTTTGAAATTTTGATTAAAAGACATAGTGATGTTGGAAAAGAGGAGGAGAAGATCAATGAGAAGAATAAGATTGTAGATATGAAAGAGATGGTGCAAAACGGGATGAAGGATCTTATGAACATAGTGTCCATATTGATTGAGTTAATAAAAAATAAGAATTAAATTTCAGAGTTCAGTTTAGAAGAAAATAGAGAGGAAAGTGAGAGTTATCTTGAAGAGGTGACAACACCAAGTGTTGCGGATTTGAGCAGTGCAATGGAGAGTGATAATGACATCATACTTAGTCATAGGTTTGAAGATGAAGGTGTGACTAAAGAAATGCCTGAAGAAGGTAAAGGTATAGTAGTTTTTGTGTCAAGCCAAGAAAATACTCAAGATGTGGAAGCTAAGATGATGCACTTCGAGGGCCCCTTGTTTGATGAGTAGATTAATGAAGATGAGGATGTCATATTGAAAGAGAAAATTAGAAGAATCAATAGTTTCTTGGAAGGGGAACTTGAGGAAAAGAAAGATATTGCGGTAAGAGAGGAACATGTTGGTTTTGCTAAAGCTAACCAAGAAGAAGTTGAAAATGATGACTTGTTGATGTGTATTGAAGCAGTTGATAGAGAATGGGAAGAGTTGATTTTAGGTGGGACAAAGGCTGCGACAAAAGGTAAAGTAAAATCAGATTTTTATATGTTCTTTGATGTAAATGAGAGTAAAACGATAGAGGAAATAAGTGCAGTAGTTGATAACTATGATAAAGTCAAATTTGAGAAGCATGATGAGGAGGTAAATTCTTATAAATTTTGTAATAAAGAATTTGAGATGGACTTGTGTGCTGAAGTAAGTGGAAAAGAGGATTTTGTAGTGACAAGGTGGAATTAAAGATGTTGCATATTTGTTTGTGGAATTTGTGAAAGATTGTGTAGGTGAAACTTGGTGGAGGTGGTCGGTTTGTGGTGGATTCAAATCCATAAAGTTGAAGAAGAGTGGAGAGAACCATTGGCCAAGAGGGAAAAGACATGGTGAATACAAAATGAGAGGAGTGAAGAGTGGTAACCAGAATTGTGAGAGAAAGGTGACAGTTGTCCTGATAAAATATTGGAAGATGAAAAATAAATAATTTCATATGCAATTAACATAGCATTGGAGTTCACTGCAAATTGTTCGCAATTTAAAAGGGCGATTCTATCACTCAACTCCACTTTTGTGAGTCTATGCTCACAAACTTTCTACCGAGTGGTCTGATGCAGGAGCATCTATATATTTTTGTACAGCTGGAAATGTAGAGCTGAGAACTGATACAAAGGAAAAGTAACAACAAAATTCAAAGAATGATAAATGAAGTGTAATATGTTGATTTTAGAAGGTATTAATTAACAAAGTCAGAAAGTGGGAATCAAGTGAAGACATGAAATGCCAGTCCAAGAACATGCAAAGGTTAAATGATTAAAGTTTTCTATAAATTAATTTAAAATACATTGTCAGAACTGTCAGTATTCTTAATGCCACTGTATAGTTTTCCCATTAAGCAATGAATAGGTGGAGGAATGAAATGGCTAGAAGACAATTTAGGTGGCATCATGAGCAGAATCAATCCAAGTATGGAAAACATAAAAATATCAACCCATTAAATAATGAAGAGTGGTGTAATGAATGGGGCTGAATATATTAAAGGAAAAAGAAGGGAGCTGAATGGAAAGGAGGGGAGAGTAGGCAACAACCCTAAGTAAAAGGGGAAATTTGTATGGGTGCAGAGAGAGATGTGGATAGAATGTTTGAAGGAGGTGAATGAGAAGGGCTGCATGGAGAATAATGAGAGGAGAAAACAAGTGTGGGAGGTTAAGAGGGAGATAGTGAGGGGTAAGAAGCTAGCAGAGTTGAATTGTCTGTGGCTATCTGAGGGAATGTGAAAATCCCAGTGTGTCAAAAAAAGGAAGACAAAGAAGATTGCAAAGAGAGCATGTGTTTCAGATAAAGGAGATAATTGGGGGCATAGTATAACCTCATGTTAATAGGTTTATTTGAAATTAGTTATGTATTCAGTGTTCGTAGAGATGAAGATATTAATATATTAATTAAGATGTTGCCTTTTGAATGTATCTGATTTATGAAATAAATTTCTTTTTATTGTTTCTTTTGTGTGCTTGGGAGTGTTAGATTAATTGGGTATTTACTTGATTAGTTAAACAATATTTGTTTAATTCTTTAAGTTCCCTATTATCTTTTTACACTTAAGCTAACATTAGGTGCATAATAATTAATTCTTTTATTAATTATTATGTGCAAGCCTAGGGTTTTTCCTTTAGGGTTTCTTGACCTATTAAATGTTATTTTTCTTTTCTTTGTATCATTATGTCATTACACATTTTGGTGAATATTGAGCTCTCCTCTTTTGAGCATATTTTCCTATGTTTTGTTCTTCAGATTGTTTTGCTTCATTGCTTCTCCTTGTGACAGATTGTTTTAGCTTGCAGAAGATCTTTAGGCTCCTATGGTGTTGTGTTTCTCAACTCCAACATGGTATCAGAGTTCAGATATGTAGCTATTTGTTCCTGTTTTTGAGAATATTGCATTGGAAGCAGATCTGGGGTTTCAGGCAATTTTTTTATTGTGCTTAGGGATAGGCCTTTTTTTTGAGAACTTTGGGCCTAAATAGACCTCACCATCATGCTCAGAAGGCCCAAAAACCCCTATAGTCATATAAAACTTGTCTATTTTTTACTCTTGAGCATCTGGGTGAATTTTTTCTCCAAAACCAGGTCGTACGACTCTGGCACAGAAATTGAGAATTTTTTTTTGCCTTTTTACGGCATGTAGACCGGTTTTTTGATTTAAAAATAAAAATAAAAAAAAGGTAAAAAGGCAAAAAAAGGTAGTTTTTTTTCAAAAAAATTTTGGTTTTTGCGCAGGGTATCAGACCTGTCAGTCCGGCCTCGCCAGCCCCTTCTAGCACTTCTGGTCACTGCTGCTGGCATCCCCCTACAGTTGCTACCGCCTCTGCAGCCCCCTCCATCGGCTCAGCCCTGTGGCCCCCGTCATGCCACTCCCCGCTCGCGCTCTGCCCGATCGCAGCTCCGCTCAGCCGGCCCAACACCGCCCGCCACGCAGCCACAAGCGTCGCCCAGGCAGCAATGCCTCGCCACCTCTACCGCTCCTCCTTAGAGTGCTGCCGGAGCACCACCGGAGCACCATCGGAGCCTGGCTCCTCCATTGGACCACCACCCTCTAGCCTTTTTGAGGGGGGGTTCATTTTTTGGCCCTATCTTGAGCATTCGGAGTCAGTTTTTGGAAAACGAATAGGCGTTGAAAAGCTGGTTCCGAGCCGGACATCATGGAGTTAGATTTTTTTTTCTAAATCTGCTATTTGATTGTACTTTTTTCAGTCAAAGTTAGACTTCTTTTCTGCACTTCCGGGGTCGTAGATTGTGCAAACGGACTCCGTTTTTCAAAAACGAATAGGCATTGGAAAGATCTCAGCTTGCTCTATTTAGATTTGTGATCTTTTTTCTCATAATTTTCATCAGGTACATGAGATATCAGTTTGAAGTTTTTTTTCTTATGCACTACTTTCTTCTCATCAGTATGTACTAGGGTTTGGGTTTATCTATTGTGGGGGGGGTGTTTTTTTCTTGCTTTCTGTCATTTATATCAGAAATAAAGAACACCAAAACTCTCAAAACAAACAAACCCTTCTGGATCTTCTATTTATTCTAAAAGATCACATAATAAAAAAAACCAACAAGTAGGTGCAGGTGCAGAGTTTTTGTTCTCATGGTAGATCCTTCAGTTGAGTTGTTGACTTCACACAACTATCACACATGAAGCCCCGCATCACGAGGCTTCTCAGGGTACAGGGGTTGTGGTCTTGTTTGGATGAGGTTCAGCCTGTATTGCAGCGTCCTTATGAGCTTCTTCAGTACATGAACAAGATGGATGAGGCCATGGGTTTTCTCTCTTTGCATGTCTTTGTCAGTCTTTTGTTTCACCTTGATGAGTTGCTCACTCCTCGGGCTATGTGGTTAAAGTTTGATTCTCTCTTTGGGAGGGTTAATGAGATTCAGGCATTACCGATTGAGCCAGAGTTGGTTTCTTTGTCACATGATTCCTTTCCCACCATTGAGGATTTTTTGAACAAATTCAAGACTACAAGACATGTTCTTTAGGGATGTGGCAAGATCAAGACAGACACAGAGTGCATTCACTTGATTCTTTCAAAGCTTCAGGGTCACTTTTAGTTTTTTGCCTCTTCTTTCTACTCCACCATGGATGGCTTGGGTGCTCATTTCAACATGCCCACCTTTGATGTCTTTTGTGAGCGTTTGTCTCATGAGCAGTCTCATCTTTCTTAGCTGGATAAGCTCTCCAGCTCCAAGAACAAAGCATTGGTTGCTCAGTCCTCTAAGGAGAAGGAGAAACAAAAGCAGAAATCGAAGCCCAAGAAGAATACTGTAGGTAGTGAGTCTTCCTCCAAGCCACCTCCTAAGTCTGATTCTAAACCTCCATTTCCTCCAAAACAAGGGAAATCTTCACAGTCGGTGAGTCTTCCTCCAAGACTAAGAATCAATCAGGAGACACTTGCAGTTTTTATGGCAAGGAATGATATCTAGTTTCCAGGTGTTGGAAACGTTTAGAGGCTTTAGAGGAAGCCATGCAATAGCATCACATCTTCTCACCTCAGGCATCTTCTCCTTCCACAGGGAAAGGTCATGCTCTCACTGCTCGAGCTTTGACCTATGGGTCCACATGGATACTAGATTCTGGTGCTTCTCACCATATGACACACACTCAGTAGTTGGTTACTTCTCTTTCCTCTTGTGGTATTTCACAGATTGCAGTTGGTGACTCAGTTCAGCTTTCAGTCTTGGGTTCAGGTTCTGTCTCTTTGGATGGGGGTACTCTGCAGGATGTTCTGGTTGTCCCTAACATCTTGACAAACCTCCTGTCCATTTATCGGATTTTCCACTCTGGCTCTAGTAAGACAGTTGAGTTCTCACCACATGATGTGGTTATTCGGGACCTCCATGACCCTGATTTGGTTGTGGCTACTGGGAGTGTTGATATTGCATCTCGTCTTTACAGATTTGATGAATTTGAGCCTCCTTCGGGTACCAGTTCATCTTTTATAGCACATGTAGATTCAGTGAGTCAGCTTTGGCATAAGCGCTTGGGCCATGTGAATTACAGATATCTTCCGCAGATGAGTACACAGGCACTTATTCTTGGGCTCCCACAGATTTCTTGCACTGATGGTGTTTGTCATGGTTGTGTGCTTGGAAAACATCACCGAGATCCCTTTCCGAAGGGAAGAGCCTCTTGTGCTTTGGCACCCTTGGAGTTGATTCACGGTGATCTCATGTCATTTCCCACTCCTTTTTCTGGAGCCAAGTATGTGCTCACTTTTATTGATGACTTCTCCAGACGCACATGGGTGTACTGTCTTAAGTACAAGTCTAATTTCTTTGATTCATTTCGAATCTTCAAGACATTTGTAGAGAAGCAGTCTGGCTGTTCTATTCGACGGATACGTACAGATAATGGGGGGGAGTATGTGAATCAGGCTTTCAAAGATTTTTGCATTGAGCATGGTTTTCAGCATTAGTTACTGTTCCCTACACCCCTCATCAGAATGGTGTCACTGAGTGCAAGAACAAAACTTTACGGGAGATGGAGAATTGTATGATTCAGTCCAGGTCCATGGATTCTTCTTTTTGGGCTGAGGCAATCAATTGCGCCAACTATATTTAGAATCGGATGCCTCACAAGGTGATTCGACATATGACTCCTGAGGAGGCTTGGTCTCATGACAAGCCTGATGTTTCTTTTTTTCGAGTGTTTGGCAGTGAGGCATGGGCTTTTATTCCTGATGCTTAGAGGAAAGCCATGTAGTGGAAGAGTCGACCCCTCATTTTTGTTGGCTACTGTGAGGATGTTAAGGCGTACAAGTTGTTTGATCTTGATTCCAGAAAGGTCCTGTTTCGATGGGATGTTTAGTTTGATGAGCACCTTCCCATAGTGGATACCCCGACTCCAGTGTCTACTCCTCTGCCTACTCCAACCACTACACCTCTTTAGGATCTTTTTGAGGATGATTCTGATGACGATGCTGATGATCCACCATCCCCACCTCCCCCTGCTCCACCTCAGATGCCTAAGTGGGCTCGCCTTATTGTTGAGGCGGCAGGTCCTATGGCCAGTGATCCTTCAGATACTTGTCGCACCCGTTCTCATACTGTGGGTTCTAGTCTTTTGAGTCATGCTATTTCAGATGATCTTTAGAAGTTTTCAAAGGCTACCAGACACCCTGAGTGGGATTGTACTATGGAGTTTTGACAAATTTGGGTTCTGAAATTTTTTCTTTAGTTTTGCCTTTTTTTGGCATGAATTTCAAGAAATTTGTCAAAAAAATCATTAAAGAAACAAAATTAGAGCAGTTTGGGCAAAAAAGACCTCACCGTTGGCTTCTAAAGGGCGTTTCTAATCATTTTGATATATTATTCGACCTATTTCGATGACAAGTGCATCTGGGCCATGCTTTTTCATTGACATGCTTTACGAGGCACAATAATCCGTACGGCTATACCTGCAAATGTGTCAGAAAATTTTCGTCAAAAATAAAATAAAATTTTAAACCCTTTTTATGCCCTAAAAGAGGGGTTTTTTCTTTTGGCCAAAACTTGGTCATACAGAGGCGCTTTTTCAAAAACTTTATATTGTCGGAAAGCTCTTTTCGAGCTCTCTTCAAATCTGGAGGTTTGATCTTTTGATTTTTCTTTTTTTGATGGTGTTTTTTTCTGTCAAAGCTAGAAATTCTTTTTTGCACTCCGGGAGACATAACTTGAGCATCCAAACTTCGTTTTTCAAAAACTTTATATAGTTCGAATGCTTGTTCTGTGCACTTTCCAGACATATGGGTTTTCTTTACAGATTCCGCTCCAGAAATATTTTATTCAGTTTTTTGCTTTTCAGCACTCTGGTAGATATCTTGGTTGTTTCAGGTCCTGGGATCTCTTCTCTGAGTAGGATGTCTCAGTTTTGGTTCTTCTTTCTATTTTCAATCTTGTTATCATTGTAGCATTTCATTTATGCAAACACACTGAGATAAAGTGCCATCATGCATTGTTTACTTGGGATCTTGTACATCTTGTGCCTTATTGTACATGCACTACTTATAAAGTGCCATGAGGGGGTTGATGTTTTCCTTTTGTTTGCCATCTACCTTTGTCCAATGAGTGTTCCTTCCATGACATTCGCCTCATGATGTGTGTCAAGTGAGTGTTCCTTCCACGACACTATGTACTTTCTCTGCACCTTCGATGTTCCTGGTTCTTTGTCATGCAGTTCTTGTGGGCCATTCTTTTTAGTGTACCTATCCCTCTCCCTTTTTAGCATTATGGGGAGGTTTGTCCTATTGGTTCTAATGCTTCCGTGGTTTGATTGATCAGCTCTTCAAGCTTTGGTGTCTCATGCCATTTGTATCTTCGAGTTTAGTTGTTTACCTTTGTTTGCCATCTAATTTGAGTAGTGTCATTTGAGGGCACTCATGTAGATTACAGTCTTCTCTACCTGGTCATGTTCTATTTTAGTGGAGGTTCTTTAGATCAGTAGTTACTCTTCGATAGTGTTTGCAACTATTTCCTGCTTCAGTGGTGTTCTACTTGCTTTTCCATCTCTTTTTGGAGTAGAGTTTTTTCCCACGTGGTTTTCTCTATTTCTCCAATCCATAGAGATTTGGTTGTGATTGGGTACCTCATTAGGCCTTGTTGCCGAGACCCAAATTTGCCTTCATCATGTAGTTGCATTTTTTGCTTCATGCATTTAGTTTTTTAGCTACTCCCTAAGTTCATCTTAAGGGGGGGTGTTAGAGTTATCTTGTATTAGCTAGTAATTATTTATTTAATTATTACTCTATTAAACTCTACGCTTAAGCTAAACTTAGGCATTTAATAAATATTGTAGGTATTTAATAATTATTCTAATTATTTATTTAATAATTATTCTAATTATTAAATACACATTATCCATTTAGGGTTTCTTTAGGGTTGCATATCCTTAGGGTTTCTATTATCCTTTTATAAGGATTTGTATTGTACTTGTTATTTCAATTGATTCCCTTTCTGAATGATAATTTTCTTCTTCAGAGCATTTATGCTTTTTTGCTTTATGTCCTCTTCCTAAGGGAAAAAAGATGGTTAGATGTCGCTGGTTGTATCGCACTAAGTATGTTGATGATGGTTCCATTGATAAGTACAAAGCTCATCTTGTTGCAAAGGGTTTCTCACAGGTTGAGGGTATTGATTACTCTGATACTTTTTCCCTTATCACCAAGATGAACTCTATTCGCTTTTTACTATCTCTTGCAGCTTCTCAGGGATGGCCTATTTTTTAGATGGATGTGAAGAGTGCCTTCTTGCATGGGGACCTACAGGAGGAAATCTACATGGAGCAGCCTCAGGGATTTGTGTAGGATAGTTCTTTGGTTTGTAGACTTCAGCGTTCATTGTATGGTCTCAAACGAGCCCCTCGGGCTTGGTATGAGAAGATGGATTCTTTCTTGCTCTCCACTGGGTTCACCCGCAGTCATTCTGATCACATAGTGTACATTCAGCTTCTTGAGGGTGCGATCCTAATTCTTGTGCTATATGTTGATGATCTCCTCATCATAGGTAGCTCATCCTCTATGATTTAGCATACCCAGCGAGCCTTGATGGATCAGTTATAGATGATAGATCTTGGTCTTCTGCACTGTCTTTAGGTGATTCAGTCTTCTGATGGGATATACATTTACCAGCAGAAGTATGCTCTTGACATGCTTCAACATTTTGGCATGCTTGATTGCAAGCCTGCTCCCACTCCTTTTTAGTCAGGGGTTGTTTTTCTTACTACTTGTCCCACTCCTTTAGTTGATTCTACACTTTACAGGCAGTTGGTTGGCAGTTTGTTGTACCTGACTCACACTCGTCCTGATATTTCCTTTGCGGTTGGCCTTGTCTCTCGATTCTCCCATGATCCTCATGAGACTCATTGGCAAGCTACCAAATGTATTTTGAGGTACATTCAGGGCACTAGTACTCATAGGATTTCACTACATGTCAGGGGAACCTCACATTGTTGGCTACACTGACTCAGATTGGGCTTCTGATGTCACTAATCGGAGGTCTACTTCTGGCTTTGTTTTCTGTCTTGGCTCTGGTCCTATCACATGGTGTTGTAAGAAGCAAACTGCTCATGCATTATCATCTAGAGAGGCTGAGTACCGTGTTGCTGTGCTCGCCAGTCAGGAGATTTTATGGCTTCGACAGTTGATGATTGAGTTTGGTTTTCCTCTTGATAGTCCCACTGTTCTTTGGTGTGACAATCCGAGTGCTATTCATATTTCCCGCAACCCGGTAGAGCATCAGTGGATGAAGCACATTGAGCTTCATGTGCATTTCATCCGCCAATTGATTCAGGATGGTGTTCTCATTCTGGAGTACATTCCCACTACTGAGCAGGTTGCCAACATCTTCACGAAACCTTTTGCATTGCCGTGATATCTTCAGTTGCGCTCTATGCTTGGGGTGAAGGAAGTTGTCATTGGGGGGAATTTTTGAGGCCTTCCTTCCTTCTTTTTCTTTTAGCATGTTCTTTAATCTCTTTTTGGAAAGGAGTTTTTTCCCATTGGGTTTTCTCCTTTTCTCCGTTTCATAGAGATTTCATTGTATTTGGGTACCTGATCAGGCCTTATTGTCGGGACCCATCTTTCCTGCTTTCAGTAGTTGTTCTAGGTTTTAGCTTCTCCCTAAGTCTAGCTTAAAGGGGGGTGTTAGAGTAATTGGGTATTTACTTGATTAATTAAACAATATTTGTTTAATTCTTTAAGTTCCCTATTATCTTTTTACACTTAAGCTAACATTAGGTGCATAATAATTAATTCTTATATGAATTATTATTTGCAAGCCTAGGGTTTTTCCTTTAGGGTTTCTTGACCTATTAAAGGTTATTTTTCTTTTCTTTGTATCATTATGTCATTACACATTTTGGTGAATATTGAGCTCTCCTCTTTTGAGCATATTTTCCTGTGTTTTGTTCTTCAAATTGTTTTGCTTCATTGCTTCTCCTTGTGACAGATTGCTTTAGCTTGCATAAGATCTTTAGGCTCCTGTGGTGTTGTGTTTCTCAACTCCAACAGGGAGTGTCTGAAGTTGTAGGCAGGAGTTGTCTTTTTGTACTACATCAATGAAGGTCTCGACAATCACTTAGTTACCCTTCCTATGCCGGACATGGAAGGCTTACAAGGATGATCTAGATGAATGATCATGTTTCATTGGAGTTGAGAGGTCTTATCTTTGAAATGGCGAAAAAGATTTTCTCACAAAGACCACCATTGTCACAGCTTTTTGGATAGCTCAGAGCATCATTTTCATAGCATCTCAGAAAGGGGAGTGTACTTATTCTCTTTTTCATTCATTTTACGTATTATCACTCTTTTATATTGCATTGTCTTTCAATCATCTTTATCATTTGTTTCCTTTTGGCTTTATCTGGGTTGTCCATGGAGGTGGAAATACCAAAGAAGGGGTTTGACTTAGGTAGGCTTGAAAACACAAGCCACAACATTTTCTCTCTCGCTTGTGTGTAGGTAGATAATCGTGGAAGAATAGTCATTTTGCGGGAGGCACCAAGTTGTGGACCGGCTGTGATTTTCTCTCACCTTCTCTCCTTTTATTTTGTCCTAGTCATTTCATATTCTATTACATTAGCTTAGCATTATTATTTTTTGTGTTTTCATTACATTATAATTGCATCTGATATTTTCTGTACGATCTCTGTACGTCGTCCGTACAGGACGAAAATGTAGTGTGCTGGTGTCTTAGACCTACGTGCTCGTCCTTTGGACAAAGGATTGGAAGAGTTATTTGAGAGCCTCAGATTGTGATTAGTTTATTCAGTTTATCATTTTTATCCCCTAGCTCACCTTTAGCGCCAATATAAGTGAGGTATCAGAGGGTCAATTTGGTCTCTAGGGTTCATCATCCTCGAGGTGACAAATTTCCTTTGTTACAAATTTTTTGTGATATTTAAAGATTCCCATGCACATATTGGGGTCTTATTTTCTAGAAGAAGAGACACATTATGCTTCAAATATTTGATGTGTAAATTTAAAAAGATGATCATATTTGATAGTTGTCAATGTTTGAGTTTCAAATTGTTTGGAGCCTTTCCTATTAAAAGAACTAAATTATTGTATCATAAGTTTTGAACATTTTTGTTACATTTAGCTCAAAGAAAGATAAGGAGGTTATTTTTTCAAGGAAGTTTGGTGTTTGGGGAAGTCTAATTTCTCATTGAACTCTACATATCTAGCATGCAATTTTTGCTTTGTAAAGTTCTTGGTGATTATAGTTTGCATCAAACTACCAACTATATCTCAACAATTCAAGATTGATTCATGTTTGGAGCCTATTAGTGAATCAATGAATTATATTGTATTGTTATTTAGAGATTGTCACACTCTCCTTTTTTATCTCTACATGTATCTAGGTACAATTGGATAATATAAAAGGACTTTCAAATGAAATATGACTCAAAATGGAAGAGTATATTTTAAAAAAAAATTATTAATTTTGAGAAAAAGGTCCCTAAAGAAGATTGAGAAACTTGACAAAGTCCTATCCTAAGACAAAAATATGTTGTCAAATGTTTGTCATTTCTAAACAAATAGACTATGTAATAAATTATTTCATTTTTGTTCACAATATTGGTTTTTAAGAGTAAAATATATATGTATACACATAAAAATGGCTATGAGAAATTAAATAAATATTTTATATTTATTTAATAATTATTCTTCTATTAAATAGTTAATTTGAAAAGATTAATTTATTTAATTCATTCCATGTCCTATTAATTAATTTAATTGAAATATTTTATTAATTAATTTGTTATATCATTTTCTTCTAATCAATTAATTAAATATCTAATATTTAATTATTCCTCTATCTACTATCCTATAGTATCATTAATTAAATAATTTCTTAATTATTTAATCCCTTTTCCAACTCACCTTCCATCTCCACTTCATCTTTCCTTTGCCAACTCATCCATCATGTGGCTAAATTAATTAAACAAAAAAATAAAAATCATTTATTAGCCACTTATCTCCAACTTCCAAAATAAATAAAATATTGTGTACGTACACATATTTCCTAGCCTTCTTCTATATTCTCTCCAATATCCCTATATCATAGGAGGACTTGAATCCACTTGTCCTCTCATTCCTACATCTTCTCCAGCTATCCTATATCCTCTCAAGTCTTCAACTCAGTCAAGGTGAGATGAGTGACACTTGTCTTCTCCTTCCCCCTTTATCTTAACATTCAACTTCTTTCTCATAGCCATCCAATTTACAAGATTCAATCATGACCGTTGATCTCTGCCACCTAGGCTCATGCACTCAAAAATCTTTAAAAAGAGGTCTCCTAATCCATTTTGAAACTAATAGACTAATAGGTAATCATATAGTCATTCTAGGAGTCTTTATCTTGCATCTGTGAGTTTGAGTTTGAAGCAATTAACAATTTTAGAATTTCTTTCAATAGTTTAATACCATGTTAGCTTAAATCATTTGTATATGCATATCATAGTATCCGTTAACTATCAGTCCATTCTTCATATGTCATCTTGGAAGCTACTAGTGCTTGTTTGAGAGTAAATTATCTGCAACCAAGAACAGTGGAGTTAGGACACAATGAGGTGTAAATCATGGAAGGTATAATTTTGTTTATTTCATTTACTTCATGTTACTTCATTGGTTGAAGTTAAGTTTCTTGTAGATTTCATTTTTATATTTTATGATTGGACTAACAAGTTTCAGGACATTTCTTTGGAGTTCAACTTTAACCTCAACATTTTTGGCACCCACCGTGGGGCTCAGGCCTCAAACTTATCTTTTTAATATCCTGTCTTATTCTCGCAAAACTAATTTAATGCTTTTGTAAATCAGTTTTATGCATCTCTAAAATTTGATAGCACTTATGTTTCTTAGATTAATGCATGTGTTAAATAAAATAGCGCTTTTAAATATGAATTCATGCAATTAAGCAATAGGATAGCGCTTTCGTCGCACAAGTTAGTGCTTTTGTTGTCTAGGATAGCACTTTTACCTTTCAGGTTAGCGCTTTTGCTTATTAGGATAGCGCTTTTGCTATTTTAGCACTTCTGTCTTGACAATGCTCAAATTTGAATTTTTACAAATTGAAAGCTAATAATTTTTGCAGGTACAAATGTCCAAGACTTAAAATTTTGCAAACTACTGACATTTGTGTGTGCAGGGTTATTTTGAAGCAAATTTCATGTATTTATTCACATCTAGTTAATCAAGAGTATTTTGGAAAGTAAAACATCATATCTTGCTCATCTAGCTTAACTAGAAGGATAAATCAACAACATGCAACTTGCATTTGAGTGTTTTCCTTAAAGTAGTTGCACATAGATTGTTAGAAGGCTTAAAATAAACTTTTGTCTTTCGTGCTTGTTGAAGTAGTAGGCAAGCATGCTCTCACCCTCATACAATGATCAGAAAACTAGACCTACTTTCTTTTATGTGTAATCTTTAGAGGGCCTGCCTTCCCGAGCTTCCTTGAGGGGGCCAGTGAGAGGGGAACGACCCAAGTGGAAACGGGCTAATATTGAGTCCTTTCGATCCACTCTAAATAAATCATGTTTGTGATGAAAGTCATAAACATGATGTGTTGATTAGTTCATACTGACACTATGTTCCCAATAAACCCTATGGAGTGTAACCTCTATAGGCTGGGAACATTCTATATTTACAGAGTGTAGAGTGTCGCATGTATGGCCACATGACTGGAAGCCTTTACTAAAATTCACTTGTACTAGTTGTCAAAATCCTTCTAATTGTTGGTGCAGGAGGTTGGACCTCTGAAGAAGCTCACACACATACGGTTCTTAGTAGAGATATGAAGTTTGCCATGGAGATTTTTCATGGAAATTGGTGCTTGGCTGCCCTGGAGAAGTGAGTGTTGAGGGTGGAGCCAGTAGGGTCAAGCACCTAAATATCCACTCTAAATAGCGTAGCCTCAGGGGAAACCCCATGTGAGATTCAACAATTATTATCTCGACCTACCATAGGATTCGTGCTTGCTTGTTCTTTTTTGTTTTTGAAACATCGTGTCTTTTATTTCTATAATGTTCTCAGTATGGTCAAAAACTTAAGAAAATCATCATTTGAAAATGAACAAAAATCTGACAACTTGCTAGAAAAATTGAAAATCCTTGCAACATAGTTAGAACAACGCTTTTATTGCACAAAACCACGCATTTGTTGTACAAAATAGCACATTTAAACAGCCGTAGAATGCTTTTATGTCATAGGTTCATGCATTTGATCAGCAGATTAGCACTTTTAAGCATAAAAATGCGCTTTTGAACCACAGTTTTTTGGTTTTAGTACCATAGAGCAGTGCTTTCAAGCAACAAAATAGCGCATTTGTCCCATAAGTTAGCGCTTTTGACAAAAAGGTTAGCGCAAACATTTTCTCGCATATGAGACAGAGGGCATTTCTACATACCAGACCAAAATTTCAAAACAAGTTTCAGATACCCTTTTTGAGTAGAGTTGTCTTTAAACTATCACAAACCTTCAAACTAGTCTAATAATCAGGTTTTATCAATCAAATAGGCTACTTCCAAAGGCTTCATAAACATACAATTCACAACAAGCTAAATGAATCAACCATCTTAAGTGCAAAAAATCAACATCATTATCAGTTTCTCATCAGGATATATCAAATCCTCTATCATGAAACTTGATCATATCCACCTTTGTTCATGATCTTGGATATATCATTCTTATTTGGACCTAGGTTATATCAAAATCAAAATTGTACTCACATTGGAATCAAGCAAACTTGTAAACCATCATATACTTATATTACTTTTAAATATTGCCTTAAGAAAAGAAAACCCAGGTATAAGGCCACTCAGAAGAGGATAAGATTCTTGTATATCGATCGCAAGATCTTGTTAAAACATAGGACATTCCTACACCATTTTCATCACTTACGAGACAAAATTTGACAGAGAACTTTTGCAAGCACGTGCCTTTCAACAACAAGACACTTTATCACAATGCACCAATAACAATGGTAAAATAAACAAAGATTATCTTCCTAAACCAATAATCACTTATTGAGTTATATTTAGAAGGCCAAAACTTGAGAAGTTTTCAAATCAATCACATGCTAGTTTGGACTAGAGCTCAATACAAGCAATTCAGAAAACAACAAAAACAAATGGAAGAAGATAATTCAATGTTTCAAACTTTTGGATACATAGATGTTGATGAAGAAGTAGTCAATAACAACATTAGAGACCTTGAACAAGATGATAAATTTCATAAACTAATGGAAAAGTTATTGGAGAAAAAAAAGGAAAAATACCTTCTAATGTTGGCAAAATCAGGAGTTAAATTGCCACAAGACTTTAACATAGAAAGTTTGAAAGAAGATGTAGGGATGAGTAACAATCAAAATAAAGATGATGCAAATAATGAGGATGTAAATTGAGTAAATCATGAGGAGACAAGAGGAGATAAAACAAGAAAATACCATGATCATACAAGAAGAGGGAGTGGTGATAGAAGAACTTATGAGGATACAAGGAAAACTCGTATGGATAATCTTTTGTTTACTCTCGCTCAACAAATGCAAACCTTACAACAACAAATATAGGATATGCAGAATGGAATGAGTTCCAAGAAATATTTATTGGAGGACATCTGCCCATATCCTTTTGAGAAAAGTTTAAACATGGTACCATTCCCACAACATTGTGAAATCCCTAAATATGATAAATACAATGGGAAATATGATCCTCAAGATCACATAAGGGAATTTTGCACTATGAGTATGGAATTTGCACATGATGAAACTTACCTAATGCATCTATTCCCTAGGAGTTTAAATGGACAATCAATGGAATGGTTCTCAAGACTACCATTTGGAATTAAATCTTTTGAAGAACTTGTGAACAAATTTATCTAACAATACTCCTACAATGTAAGAAATGAGATAACAATGTTAGATTTATGTAATGTCAAGCAAAAGAATGGTTTATCTTTCATGGTCTTTTTACAATGATGGAAACGAATGTTCAATAGATATCCAAGAGATGTACCCAAATAAGAGAAAATGGGCATATTCATTGACAACCTAATTAGTGAAATGAGTTGCCGTCTTAAAATGCAATGTCTTGCTTCTTTTGCTAAGATGATTGAAAATGGTCTAAAGATAGAAGATGCAATGGTAAAGAAAGGAGAGTTAAAATTTTACAAAAATTCCTACAACAACAACAACAACAACAACAATAACAATGACAAACCTAAATTCTAGTCAAAGAATAGGAATGTTACCAATGGAGGAAATGACGATAGTAATGCTACCAAAAAAAAACCAATCTTCAACTTATCAAGTCAAATACCAAACAACAACAATCAAGAGAACAATAAATCCAAGTCTTTCTTCTCCAATCCTCGCAAGAAATTCACAAACATTGGAGAACCCTTGGAATCAGCTTTGAAAACTCTTCCTACAAATAAATTGATTACTTTACCAGAAGAAAGGAATTATGAACCTCAAGTCAAACCTAATTGTTGGAATGACAATCATTTTTGAAATTATCATCTAAATAAAGGACACCAAACTAATGATTGTCAAAGTTTGAAGCACATTATTCAAGATTTAATCGATAATGGAACTATCACAGTGGATAGTCATAAGACAAATAAATCACATCTAGCATTAAAAAATCCACTTCCAAACTATGAAAAGGGTGAACAATCTAAATCAAAAGATGACAAAGGCAAAGCTAAAGTGAATTACACTTATATGTATGATGATGTGGTAAATGTCATTGTCATTAATGATAACACACCTTCATAACCAATCAACGTCATTACGAGAAGCAAAGAAAAGGTTACATTTTCGGATATAACAAATGAATCAACATCCACTTCAAGAGAATACAACTTAGTGGAACAATTGCAAAGGATATCCGCTTAAATATAAATTTTGGAGCTCCTAAAAGTTTCACCTATGCATAAGGAAATATTTGAAAAAGCTCTAACAGAAACAATAGTTTCAAAAGACTTGGATGTGGATCAGTTCCAAAACATGGTGGGACACCTTATAACCCCTCATTTCTTATCATTTTTTGAAATTAATGATGCATCCTTGCAACATCCTCACAATGCTCGTTTACATATTGAAGTCACCATTCATAAAAATCATGTCAAATGCGTACTCATAGATGGTGGAGCTGGTTTAAACATTTGTGCATTAAGTTTAATAAAGGCTTTGGGATATTCAAAAAATCCAGTAGATCCAAAGAAGAAAATAACCATTAAGGCTTATGATGAAGAAGATCATTCTTCTAAAGGAACTGTTGTGTTACCAATCAAAGTAGGACTTGTGGAAAGGAATACATTATGCCAAGTTTTAGACTTGAATCTGTCTTATAAGATTCTTTTGGGAAGACAATGGATTCATGACATGCAAGTAGTTCCTTCTACATATCACCAGTGTGTAAATTTTCCTCATAATGGACAAGAAGTCACTATAGTTGCAGACTCTAGTCAATATTGCATAATCTAAAACCAACAAAGATACAAGAGTTCTACATAACAGAGAATCAGTCTATCCAAATAAATTCAAGAAAAATTATGGGAAACCTTTGAGAAAAATCTCAAACTAAATGATGAAGGAATGGGAAAGTATTATTTACATAACTTTCCACTTTCACCTAAATCATATAAAAAGCCTACAAATGTTCAACCACGGATCTCGGAAAAATCAGTAGAAATGTTTGATGGAGCATTTATTAGAGCTGGAACACTTACAGAAGAAACCAAAGACAAAGACATTCTTAATTGGTTGTACAGAGATGAAAATGAAACTATAGCAACATCTGCAGAAGTTAATATTCCCATAGAACAATATGGCAATCATTATAAGATCATGCAAAAAATGGGATATGAAGGAAAATGACCAATTGGTAAGTGACAAGAAGGTATTTCAGAACCTATTTGTCCTCACACATAATCTAAAGAAGATAAATTAGGACTTGGATATCCTAAATCAAAATAAAAATCACACAATTATCAACATCCAACATAGAGAAAGAAAGTGGTCCCTAAAGAAGAACCATGGCAAGAAACGCTACACCAAGCAACAAAATAGTAGGCAACAAACAAAAACAAGAAGAATATGAGACCCATCAGGAAGAACTTGCAATCAAAAGAGAAGAAGAATCTTGCAAACAAGTTCAAGGAATACAAACAAGTGTTGAACCTGATCAAGATATTCTAGAAGTAGTGAAAGAACATATAGCCAAAATCAAAGAACTTTTCTCATCATATAATATTCCTGTTAGATATAGTGGTGTAATTCTAGACAATGGTTTAGAGACAGATTCAAACGAATATGAATGGGGTCCAGATCTATCATCTGGTGTATCAAGTGAAGAAAAGGATGAAGAACAAGAAGCTATTACAAATAAAGACTCATTTTTCACAAAACAAAGAATAGAATTGGAAAGAAGATGAGAAGAAATCATATTTAAGAGGAAAGAGGCATATGAAAAACAACAAAAGAAAGAGGATGAAAAAGAACAAGAAGTAACATCACAAGAAACACAAACAGTTATTGATCAAATATCAGAAGATCAACAAAATATCAGATCTCTATCAAATGTTGACCAATAAATACCAAGATGGAAGAACCATGGAAGAACTAATAGGTAGTCAAGAAGGATTGCCTATTAGTCTAGAAGAAGCTGAGTTTGAGAGAAGACAAAAGATAGAAAAAGAATCCTCTATGTCATGTGTACAAGTATGCCAACTTCAAGATACAAATGAATCTATTAAAATTAATCAATAAGGATTTTGTAGTATCAAAGATGTATGTGTTGATATAATCCATTCATTTGAGGGACAAACGTCAGATGATGAGTCAGTTGATTGTGAATCACAAAATACCAATCCTGATTTCCTTAGAACTGATTGAAGAGCACTTGGGAGAGGCTATCCTCAAGAGAGTTCTATCTATGACATTACCTCCTCTATGCCAAACTATGACTATTACGTCATGAACTTTGAAACAACTAATAATAATGATTACTATGATTTACCCTTGCTTCATCTAGAATTGATTGATTGGGATAACCTAGAAAACCCTGAATTGGATGTCTTTTCCAATGATCATGATTTAGCCATATATCTTAATATTGTTGAACCCATAACACCTAAGATATCTTCCACCAGCAAATCGAGTAACACTTCTTGCATTCAGGAGAATGCCAAACTTTCCAGTCGCAAAATTGAAATAAAACAAGGAAAAAGACCTAGTGCTAAAAACCATTTCATGGCTACACTAGATCAATCAAGAGGAAAAATAAAGGACGTATCCAATGGTGAAAACCTCTTTGAGGCACCAGAAGATGAAAATTTTGGTATCCTCCCTGCATATTTTCATGAGAGATCTTCTATTTTAATAGATCCAACATAAGCAATAAACATTGGCACAACAAAGGATCCCAAGGTCCTTCATCCTGTTGCATCATTATCAGATGAAGAGAGGAAAGACTACATAGAAATATTCAAACAAAGACAGATAAATTTTTCTTGGTCCTATGTAGACATGCTAGGACTTGATCTAAATCATATCATGCATTATCTCAGTGTGGATCCAAAAGCAAAACCAGTTAAACAAAAGCTAAGGAAGATGCATCCACACATTGCTCTCCTTGTAAAAGTGGAGCTAAATAAACTATTGGATGTGGGTTTCATAAGACCTGTTGCCTATCCAGAATGGGTCTCAAGTATTGTGCCAGTGTCAAATCCAGATAAAAGCATAAGAGTTTGTACTGACTTCAGGGATTTGAACAAAGCATGTCCCAAAGATGATTTCCCACTGCCCAACATTGATATAATTATAGATTTATCAGCTGGACATGAGATGTTTTCATTAATGGATGGATTCTCAAGGTAAAATCAAATAATAATTGCCCCTAAAGATCAAGAGAAGACAACATTTACCTGTGCATGGGGTACTTACTGTTGGAATGTTATATCATTTGGGCTTAAGAATGCAGGAGCAACTTATTAGAGAGCCATGACAATAATTTTCCATGATACGATGGATACATTTATGGAAGATTATGTAGATGACATACTTGCAAAATCTCATACAAGGAAATAACATTTGAACATCTTGGGTAAGATCTTTGACAGGTTTGAACAATATCAGTTAAGATTGAATCCAAAGAAATGTGCATTTGGAGTAACCTCTGTAAAACTTCTTGGGTACATTATATTAGCTCATGGAATTGAAGTAGATCCAGAAAAGTTCATAGCCATCATGGAAATGGAGTCACCTAGAAACATAAGTCAATTGCATTCTCTATAAGGGATATTGCAATCAATCAGAAGATTTATCTCTCAATTAGCAGATAGATGTCATCCATTCACTCATCTTTTACACAAGAATATTCCATTCAAATGGGATCAGAAGTGTGAAGAAGATTTCATACAAATCAAATAATATCTGATGAATCCTCCAATAATTATATCACCAATCAAAGGTAAATAATTGTTGCTTTACATCTCAGTAACAAATGTATCACTAGGAGCTCTTTTAGCACAACATGATGAAGAAGGGAAAGAAAGAGCAGTGTATTACATCAGTAGAACACTTGTAGGCTATGAATTGAACTATACATCAGTTGAGAAGACATGGCTAGCAGTTGTATTTGCAACTCAAAAATTGTGACATTATATGCTGACTCATTATGTGAAACTGATAGAAAAAATAGATCCACTAAAGTATTTGCTAAGCAAGTCAACTTTGATAGGCATACTGGCAAAATGGGTTATGGTACTAAGTGAGTTTGATATAGAATATGTTGATCAAAAAGCTATCAAAGGACAGGTCATTGCTGATCAATTGGCTGAAGCACACTTACAAGATGACATACCACTGCACATTGAATTTCCTGATGCAAACATTCTGACAATAAGCACAAAATTTTGGGAGTTGTACTTTGATGGTTCCTATACACAATATGGATCAGGCACTGGAATTTTGTTCATCATGCCTCAGGGACACATAATTCCAAAATCATATAGATTGCGGTTTCCATGCACAAACAATACTGTAGAATATGAAGCATTGACTATTGGGCTCAAAATGACTATTGAATGGAACATTAAGGAATTGCATGTTTATGGTGATTCAGAGCTTATAATCAACCAAATAAATGATGATTATCGAACTAAGGATGACAAGCTCATGCCTTACAAAGAGTTGGTTGAAGATTTTAAAGAACATTTTGAAGAAATATCATTCACTTAGATCCCAAGAAATGAGAATAAAGTAGTAGATGCAATGGCTACAATAGCATCTCTTTTGCAGAATTAGGAGAATCAACAATGTTATGAATTCCCGGTGGAAGATATCTTGAATCCTACCATTGAATCCCAAAATACCCACATGATTTGCCATATATCTGGAACCGATGAATCCTTATACAACCAAACTTATCAATACTTAAAAGAGAATATCCTTCCTCCTAACCTATCCCTCAATCAGAGAAGAAATTTTATCTGCCAGTCATCCCGCTATACTATCATTACTAATACCTTATATAGGCGAGGTCTAGATAGAAATTTATTGAGATGTCTCAAACACGAAGAATCTGAGAAAGTTCTTAACGAAGTTCATGCAGGTATTTGTGGTACACACTCAGGTGGATTAATGCTGGCTAAGAAACTTATTTGTTTGGGTTACTATTGGCCTACTATGGAGAGAGATTCATTTACATATGGAAAGAAATGCAAACAATGTCAGATCCATGGGAATCTCATCCACGCACTAGTACAAGAATTGCATCCTATGGCAAGTTCATGTCCATTCTACCAATGGGGTCTTGATTTGGTAGGTAAGATAAACCCTTCATCCTATAATGGACACAAGTTCATTCTGACTTACTACTGAGTATTTCACTAAGTGGATTGAAGTAGTACCTTTGACGAAAGTGACAGGAAAATAAATATCATCATTCATCTTGAATTATATAATCTATCGCTATGGAGTCCCTATGACCATTATCACTGATAATGGAAGATCATTTAAGAATTAAGATGTGAAGGAACTATGTGAGAAATTTCATATTCAGAATAGGTTCTCTACTCCATATTATCCACAGGGAAATGGTCAAGTTGAGGCATCAAATAACACAATCTTGAAAATCCTAAAGAAAATAGTCAATAAAGCTGGTACAGACTGACACATTCAAATAAATCCTACTCTTTGGGCATATCAAACCAGCATTCGCACACCAATAGGGGCAACTCCATATTTCTTAGTCTATGGATCAGAAGCCATTTTACGAGTAGAAGTAGATATACCTTCTCTATGAGTGTCCTTGAAAGGTCTTATACTAGAAGAAGAATAGCGAGTCTCTAGACTTCAAGAACTTGAACTGATTCAAGAATGTCGCCAAAATGCTATAGATCATTTGAAGGCATATCAACAGAGAATGGTGAGAAGTTATAATCACAAAGTTAAGCCACACATTTTTTAGATTGGAGATATAGTTCTAAGGGAGAATCTGAGAAATCAACAAGACCAAGAAAAGAAGGGAAAGTTTGAACCAAACTAGTTAGGTCCTTTTGTTATAGAAGCAACATATGGCTCAGGAGCATACAAGTTGTCTACCCTTGAAGGTGATTGGTTTTATGAGCCCATCAATTCCATCCATCTCAAGAAGTTCTATGCTTGAGATATAAAGTCCTAAAAAAATCAGTAAAAAGCATATAAAGTCTTGAAGAAATCAATAAAAATCAGATAAGCAGAAAATCCCTAAAAAGCATAAAACAACGAAAACAAAAGAAAAAATCAAATATGAAAAAATGCAATAAATTTAGATAGTGAAAACCTGGTAAATAGGCGCTATCTAAAAGTGAGTTCTTCCATCTATGAGATCGCTTCACACACCTATCCACTCCATCCTATCACATCTATTGCTTCCATCTATCCTAGCTCATCCATTTCATCTTTCACATCCATTGCTTTGAACCATTAGCAAGAAATATGCAACTTACCAACAATTATCAATCTTTGACATACTTAGCATAGTCACTGTCTTGGATTTTATCAGAATCAATGATATCTACATTTTATCTCACCATGGTTTTGATCATCCTTTGTACATCCATAATAAAGTTTGTTTCCATTGGAGGAAAAATCATAATTCCTTTTTCTAAGATGATCTTTAAATCTTTGAAAATCCAAAACATTTGGAAAACTTAGAAAAAAACAAAACACCTAGTGTTTTGAAACTGATAACGAGCAACAAAGAAACGAAGATGAAGGCATTTTGTAAGAACTGAATTGTCAAAACTTAGAAAACAAAGATTCAACTAACAAGTAATAAAATATTATCAACGATTATTGATCAAGATGATTATATCAGTTAATGACCATGAGAACATGTGTATGACATACAAGATTCAATTCTTATATCTTGATTTATTGCTAATCATGTACTCTATGCAACTCAAGGATGTCTATGACTAGAGAAGTTATGATGGGGCATGATTATTTTTCTTTCTTTTTTGTCTTTGGTTTATCTGTTATTAAGGTATGCACTTGTCTAAGGATATGATTGGAAAAAGATCAAGGTGGACGTTCCGAGTCATGCATGAAAGGGGATAATCCTTGTTTGTTCTACAAGAAATACTCAGTTCAGCTTGATTCATCATATCAAGTTGCTTGTATAAACTTCCTATATAAAAATCCATGTAAGAAATACTTAGGTCGGCTTGAATTATTATGTCAATTTGCTTGTATTTTCATACAACATTTTAAAGCCCAATGATGAAATCAAGCACTGTTATAAGATAACATATGAAGAATGGAAGTATCATTTTAGTTAGATCATTTTAGATTTTCTCATTAATTCATCTGCATTATAAGCATTCATTGTCAGTTACATTATAAGCATTTCATTCCATTCAAAGATCAATGATCATAAATAAAGATTGAGTATACTTGGACAAACAAAAAAAAATTGCATTTGATCATTGTAGGTTCATTCATCTTTAGAATCATTTATTTCATTTAGTTGCATTCAATCATTGCATTAGTTTGCATTTCATTAAGTGCATTTTATTAACCATGTAGTATATCATCATTATTATTTGCATTAGGATCATTATCATTGTAGTTCTTTTTATCCATTAAGGTCATTTAGTTGCATCTTTGCACTTAGATTCATTATAATCATAAGCATTACATATTAACATCCATAAATTGAATTTCATAATCATTATTTGCATTTTAAATCATCAAAATCAAATACATTTCATGTAGATTATTTGCAGTTCAAATCATTTCTTCATATGCATGCACATCAACAATAAAAAAATTAACCTTAATTTGCATGCGTAATCATTAGAAGCATTCTCATATAGATCATTGCATTTACATATTTAAGTAAAGCATATCATTTAAGTTAGTATCATTTTAATTTACATCCATAACCATTAAAGTGCATCCACGAACAGCAAAATCAAAAATCAAATGCATTTTCATTTCATCATCATTTGCATCATATAGAACATCATCATCATAAAAATAAAGGGAAAAGAAGATCATCAAATCTGCATCCCTCCAATCACTGCATATATGAATCATAAGGCATATAGATAATCATCATATAGAGTAGCATGCATAATAAATCATGAATCATCAACATCATATAAAGTCCATGTCTGCATATAGATCATCATAAAATAATAAAAACTTTAAGTATACAATGATATCAAATCAATAATAAAATACAGTGTCTCACCAATATAAATCACATCTACAAGTCAAGGTTGTCCTACGCCACTACCACTTGACTATGTCTGTCTCTATGACTGAGGGAAAGAAGATCCTCTAGACGGTTGTCCCTCCTAATCTCCACTCCTCCGAGGAGGTCCCATGACCCCACCACTGTTGGTAGCCATCCTCATAGTAGTTTGATAGTTCCCTTCTCTTTGGCTCTCTGAGACTAAATCCTCATATAATCATCAGTAGTGTATTGTTTCCTTCCCAACCCGAAATAGTGCTTTGATGGTATTGGCTAAGAGAGTGCCAGATCCAACCTGTTGAATGTGATCAAGAAGGGCCTGAGTATCATGTTGTCTCCTAACAACCCTATCTCTCTCTGCCATAAGTGTTTGCACCTATGCCCTAAGATGATCTATATGTTCTCTAAGATCATCCAATGTCTCCTACTCTGGCTTATCTTGCTAAGGTGCATCCCGAATTCCCTCATCTCCACCTCTCTCTCCACCTATTGGAATATCAACCCGAGTAGCCCTCAAGACCCATCGTCTAATGAGAGGAACATGATCCTCTGAATCCTCCTCGACCTCATCCCCTCCTCCATGAGCTGCAATAACCCTAAGATCTGGCCAAATCTGACCAAAATCAATGCCTCTCCCTTAGCTCCTGGCCAATCCAGTACTCCTATCTCCACCTGTAGAGGGTAATCCTCTCATTGATCTCATCCCTACCTTGCTTGTATCCCATCCGTCTTGCATCTCTCCTTCCCATGGGAAGTGGTCTCCCAACCCTGTCAGTTGGTCCAAAAGGTCCTCCATGGACTCTCAATCGACCTCCTCTCCTACCGCCTCTGCCTCTACCTCCATCTCCTCCCTCATCCCCCTCATATCTGGCCTCTCAAGAGACTCTAAGCTCTTGTCTCTGTCTTTGTCTCTATCTCCTAATGATGGGATCATCAAAATCATTCTCCTCATCTCCTGACCTAGAATGAGGGTCTGCTGGATCAGTGATATGAGGAAAAGGGTTTGCAAGCATGTACTGAGCATAATTCGCACTGATCTCGGGATCCAAAATGTGTAATCTCAAATCATAAGCTACCATAGGAGCAGCCAAAAACTCTACGCGTGCTATCTCAAAAGACAAAGAAGGTCTCCAATATCACCTATCCTTGTATCACCATGCATACATAGCGACACTAGTAGGCATGTGCTGAATGATCCCAAACTGTCTCAAAATTTGACCAATCAACTGTCACTCAATAATGTATGGAGTACAACCAATCAAATATATACTCTTCAAAATATATGGTAATGTTCGCGCATCATCCATGGGTGAACTCACAAAGCTGGTTCCCACTTTTTGGTACATCCTGATTTTCGCTGAAATCATACATTTTAAAAAATATATAATGATTTAAGCTTTAAGAGGTCCCATTTGAAGTAATTAATTGAAGAGAGTTAAATCAAAGGCTCTTAGATCAAAATTTATTGGATAGAACCTCATTACTTCTAAATCATACTTGCAATGGAGTCTTCTTTGCATCTATCAAATGCTGATAAAAAACCAATTTTACATTAGCTTTTGGGGGGTCAAATTAATTCATTTAAAAGTATTTAGTCCTTATTATAAGCTTTCCAAATAGTATAACTTTAAATATATTTAATTTTATTAATATATTTTTATTTTATTTCTTATGAATGTAGTTTTTTCACCGAACGTGAACTTCTTTGTTCAATGCATTGGGAAAAATAGTAAACTAATTCAAAAAAATTCTAAAAAATATCTATGCAATAGGTATTGGTGTTTTCTTTCTAACAAAAAAAAGAAAATTGAATTTTGATATATATAGAACAAGTTATGTGTTCAAAAGTACACCTATATCCAAATTATAATTAGTCGAACTTCAAAACTTAATAAAATAAAAAATATTCAACATATCACTATCAAACCAAGTGCATGCCTTGGGTATTGATGTTACAAACCAAAATTCAAAAGAATTAAGTTTTTATCATTTATAGAAAAAAAATTATGCGTTTCGGGATACACATCACTCTTAAAAAATGTTGTTTGCTGTAAACAACTACTTTTTGAGGGAGATGGAAAAATCAATAAAATTTTATTCAAACAAATTTGCAAAAAATATATTTAGAATCTACAAACAAGATGTTAAAAAACACTAGTTTATATCATCTTCAAATTCTTAACAGTTTAAAAGTTATAGGTGTCAGAAAGTGAAGGTTTTTTTCAAAATATTCTTTTAAGTGTCAAAGTTGGTCAAAAAGTGGGAACCAGTATTGTGAGTTCACCCCCATCCATGGGTCACACTTGATATAGGATCTCCAAATGATGCTATCTAGTGAATCCGAAACCCAGGGCCAATACTCCATCTTACCCATCTTATGCTGAGTAAGGACACCTACATATAAATAAACATATGGTTGCCTATCACCGCGAACTCTATGATGGATAGGCCGAGTAACAACAATGTGCTCCCAGCACTAGATCTATAAAAGTGTACATCCTATAGACATACTAGCACCGTCATCAAAGACAACCTCATGAATATCATGATATAAATGAGCAAGCATGCAAACACCCCATGCATATCGAATTTGATGCTGCATCATGCTCTATAGAATCCCACCCCAACCAACAATGAAACCTCGAGATCTCCTATCTGGATAGATGAATCCGCCAATCAATCCTGCAAGAATAACTAGGAGAGTCTCGTAGTACATGATCATATGCTCCCATTGGATCTCTCCTCTGGAAATTCTCTCATCACCAAATATGGCTCTGCAAGCCTCTATCCCTCCAAAATCTTGAAAAACATACTGGACTAACTCACCAATCGTGGGGATGTGTAGAATCCTGTAGACATCCTTGAGTGTAACACTAATCTCACTAGTGGGCAGGTGGAAAGTGTTATGCTCGCTATGCCATCTCTCTGCTAAGGCAGTCAACAAACCCCTATTATGGGTAATATCAAGCATGTACAACAAATGGCATAATCCGTAGGCATCTATATGTCTAATCTCATCCTGTATAAGCTCTGGCACTAAATGGTGCATGGCCGAAATTTCTCTCGACACTAGAGAACATCAAGGTTCTCTTGTTTAACAAGAGATTTTGATCTATATCAATTATCTATCTATCAAATCTAAGAGATCTCTAATCTATCAATCTATCAAACAAATGATTAATAACATCAACAATCAATCAATTTTTTTTCTTCAAAGAAAATCAGGCTATCAAATCAACTTTTAAATCATCAGAAATGATTTTCTATCAATCATTGAGTTCAGTTAACTCTATCAATTCTTTATCAGAGACTGAATCAGTCTCATAGAGCTAATCTATCAATCTACCAATCAAATCAATCAATCATTTATCATATCAATCAAATTTATCAAATTCACTATCAATCAAACATCAATCAACATACCTATCAATCAAATTCACGCATCAAAATATCAAATCAAATCATCTAAATGAATTTTAACATAGTCGAAATCAAACAAATTCATTTTTTAACCAAATGCGCTATTCCTCAAAATAAAAGGGCTATTCTATTAAGCACATGCGTTGAAACATACATATGCATGAACCCAAATAACGAAAGTGCTAACACTTGGAGTAAAAGCACAAAAAGAGTCGAATGCGCTAACCTTTTTAACATTTTAGGATGCAAATGAGGATAAAATTAACCTAGGTTAATCTTATAATTACCATTTGAAAGGGTAATTAATGCTTTTAAGTGGGGCACTTATATTTATTTTTCACAAATGAATTTAATTGAGGGACCTTTTTAATTATCGAGAGATTAATCATTCAAATTTTTCAAATAATTTCATGATCAATCTCCCGAGGGGGCATAGAATCAGGATTTTTATCTTCATCAGGCACATTATCGAGACTTGATTTAATCTTTGAAACAATGTTTTCTCGACATCATTTCAAAGAGGGGCAAAATGTATACACATAAAAATGGCTATGAGCAATTAAATAAATATTTTATATTTATTTAATAATTATTCTTCTATAAAATGGTTAATTTGAAAAGATTAATTTATTTAATTCATTCCATGTCCTTCTATTAATTAATTTAATTGAAAAATTTTACTAATTAATTAGTTATATCCTTTTCTTCTAATCAATTAATTAAATATTAAATATTTAATTATTCATTTATATACTATCCTATAATCTCATTAATTAAATAATTTAATAAGTATTTAATCCCTTTCCAACTCACCTTCCATCTCCACTTCATCTTTCCTTTGCCAACTCATCCATCATGTGGCTAAATTAATTCAACAAAATAAAATAAAATCATATGTTAGCCACTTATGTCCAACTTCCAAAATAAATGAAATATTGTGTACGTACACATATTTCCTAGCCTTCTTCTATATTCTCTCTAACATCCCTATTTCTTAGGAGGACTTGAGTCCACTTGTCCTCTCATTCCTACATCTTCTCCAACTATCCTATATCCTCTCAAGTCTTCAACTCAGTCAAGGTGAGATGAGTGAAACTTGTCTTCTTCTTCCCTCTTTATCTCAACCTTCAACTTCTTGCTCATAGCCATCCAATTTGCAAGATTCAATCATGACCGTTGATCTCTACCACCTAAGCTCATGCACTAAAATATATATAAAAAGAAGTCTCCTCATCCATTTTGAAACTAATAGACTAATAGCTAATCATATAGTCATTCTAGGAGTCTTTATCTTGTATCCGTGAGTTTGAGTTTGAAGCAATTAGCAATTTTAGAATTTCTTTCATATCTTAATATCATGTTAGCTTAAATCATTTGTATATGAATATCATAGTATTAGTTAACTATCAGTCTATTCTTCATATGCCATCTTGGAAGCTACCAGTGCTTATCTGAGAGAAAATCATCAGCAACTAGGAACAATGGAGTTAGGATACAATGATGTGTAAATCATGGAAGGTATAAGTTTTGTTTATTTCATTTACTTCATGTTACTTCATTGGTTGAAGTTAAGTTTTCTGTAGCTTTCATTTTTATATTTTATGATTGGACTAACAAGTTTCAGGACATTTCTTTGGAGTTCAACTTTAACCTCAACAATATATTTAAAAAAAATATAAATATATATTTAAAAATTATAAATTTATTTAAAAAATAAAAAATATTGAGGTAAATTTTTTTTGGTAAGTTAATAGCTACATATGGGGCAACACCCATTATATTATATCAGAAAAGTTTACATGTATGATAATAGCAATGATAGCCATGTTATTCTAAGATAGCAAAGCCTAACCAAACTACACCCTAACAATTATTATCTCACTATTCAAAAAATTGTCTGACAACATAACCAAAATGGTGCCCATAGAAACCATAACCTATAGAATCACCCCTTCTATGAGTGTATAATAGCTAAAGAAGCTATAACTTTCTATTTTTAATAAAATGTCGAAGAAACAAAAAAAAACACCAAAGAAATCTTTATACTTGCCATTATGCAGTGTGCTTATTGTTCTTTCCCCCAACATTTTATCTAACTAGGCATTTGACTCCATAGTGCTCATGAACAATGAGTTAATACTCAAGCCCAGGGCCTATGTAAAGGACCTCCATCACTAGCTCCTCTCTAATGACCACTCCACATTCTTATTTATCATCATCGTTGTCCAGATCTTTAGCCGTCAAATGCTCCTTTATCTAGTAAACCTCCTTCAATCATTTTGATCCTCAACAACTTTATGAGAAATACCATACTCTTGAGAATGGTTGGCTTATGGTTTCTGAAATCTTTTGGTTCATAGATGGAGAGAAGAGGCATTTTGCGCACCTTTTTCCCATGGTGATGAATGAAAAAGTCATCCTGTGGGAATGGAATCCTCAACTCTTCATCCATATTGGCTAGGACTACTTCCAATTTCCTAAGAAAGGTGTCTTGGAAGAGCTTTCAACAATATAGCTTCATTCCATCTTTCAAATCCCCCATCCTCAACACTATTTCTATAAACCTTATAGAGATATCTATATTGACTTGATGTTTGTGGCTAGAACTCATAAATTCATGCCTCAATATTTCCCTCACCACATGACAAATTAGAAAATGTGAATGCTTAAGAATGGCCTTTAGTATCTTGTCTATCACCTCCTTTAGATAGGAATTTTTCCTTTTTTTTCAGAAGCTAATTTGATAGGTGTGTCCATTTCGAGTTCAAATCTTGCATTCCAAAATAGGGTTAGTGAGTCACAAATAGCGATTGATTGAGAGAAATAGGAATTAGCAACTTTGCCATTCAAGCATTAATCACAACCTCACCCACAAAATGTCATCATGACTTCATCACCAAGAATCAATTCAAATCGTCATGAATTTGTACTAGATCATGGAATTGAAGTTTTCCATGTGACATCTATCATGTGCCTTGTAGTTTCATCCTTCTTCAATAGGCCCATCATCCAAAGGCACCACAAGTGGTAGACACATGGATCACTTTCCTACATGTAAAATCCATCTTTGAGCTATCATTTCTAATTTCATTATTCCTAAGCATGTTAGTCACATTAAGAAATGCACCTTCGTTGTATGTCATGCATACTTTGTTGCCAGCTTGAATGGCATTGATATTTGTTCGATATCCTTCCTCTTGTTACTATTATTATCAATTAGTCAATTCAAGAATTTCCACTTGGAATTATCAAAGGTCACCCTTGTCACCTATGGTCTCCCTCTATAGCCAACTAGGCTAGTTTATCTATTGATCCATTTCTCTTTTGATAGACATTGGTTAGTTTAAAATTAAAAATTGTGCTAATTAATTCTTGAATAGGTCTTAGCCATCTATCAAGTTTCCAGTTAGGTGTTGAGATCTACCTAATGACATTGATGGTGATTAGTGAATCTCCTTCCAAGTGAAGGTGGCTCACCTTCATTTCCCTTCCTAATTCCACCCCTAATAATGAAACCCTAAATTATGTGAGATTATTAGTGGCCTCCCCGAGGTAAACTGATCTCTTTTCCAGGATGTTCTTATTGTGAACACATGCTACACAACCAGCCCCATTGGCCCTAGGGTTTCCTCTCAAAACCTCATGAAAATTACTTTTTATCCAGCCAATCTCAAGAAGAGTCTAGCTCACATCAACATGCAGAGTCTTGAAAAGATAAACCTTCCTAGCCCCATTAATAAGGGAAAGTCAAGAGGAAAATTATATATATTATAATAAGATACTGTAAATTAATTTTAAAATTAAAAATCATATCACAGTCAAGGAAAATATATTATATAGAAAATTATAAGGATTAATTCATTTGGTTGATAATATGTCAATAAAAATCAAATTGTTTAATTAAATTTACATCATCTAATAAATATTGATCAATGACTAAAGTTAATTTTGGATCAAAATTTTCACACACCCAAATTAGAACATAAAGTCTCTAAAATGGGTCTCCTTAAAAAAATAACTATTAATGAGTAAATGACACTTTGAATTTATATGACATAGTGATATGATATTAATATATTAATAAATTACTAATTTATTAACCTTCAAAATTTTTACTGATTGTAATTGTTTCTTATCAATTTTAGGTAAGATAATCTCTTAATAAAAATATACAATTTTTACAAATATTTTTGAAATAATCCAAATTTTCCTTGCAAGAGTCTTGGTGAGTATATTAGCTATTTGAGGATTTGTAGTTCCTTAGAATTGGATGTGGCGGTTCAAAACTTGTTCTCAAATGTAATGACATTCAACCTCAATATGATTTGTTCTTTCATAGAAAGCTAGATTCTTCACAAACTTTAACACACCCTAATTGTCACAATAAAGAATAGGTGGCTTTCTTCAAGAATTTACATGTTAGCTAGAGCATGGTATATCTAAATTACTTCACACACAACTTATTTCCAAAAACTTTCTAATAATTTTAAAATATTCATAACATGGTCGATGAATATATTATATACACAATGATTAATGTTAAATCATTTAGAAATTTTTTAAAATTGAATAAATATTGAAGTTTTGTATAGAGTTTACATCATAGATTATGAATATCAACCAATGGCTTAAATTCTAATTTGCATCAAAAAATTTATCCACTAGAATATATATGTATATATGTATATGTATATGTATATGTCTACGTATACATAAATGCATGTATGCATATGCATACATAAATGTATATATAAATCTGAAATAAAATCAATTACTTGGATATTTTTCTAATAATTTTAAAATATTTATAATGTGATCAATGCAAATATTATATGCACAATGATAAGGTTTAAATCATTTGGAAACGTTTAATATTTATAAAGATTGAATTGTTGTATAAAATTTACATAATAAATAATGAATATTGTCTAAAGGGGCTCTATTTTCGATCAAATTTTTGACCCATTGGAATAGGAACAAAAATTCTCAAAGATAGGTTTTCTTAATTGACAATCATCAACGAGTGAATGACACCGACTTGTTATGACATAGGAACACAACATTAATATATTAATAAATTTTTATTTATTAACTTTTAATAATTTTAAGGTTAAAGAAATTGGCTAGGATTGGCAAGCTGTGAAAACCGCCACCATGTAGACCATCAGTTTGTGTCTTCTATCGGGGTATGTGCAGGACTATGGTGTGCCAAAATAGGCCCTTAAGTGGCAATGAAATTTCAGAAAAATCTGATTTATGCAACTTGACATGAAAATTTGAATAAGTTGTGAACATTATTTTTAAAATATGTAAGAAGAGAATCTATAGAAAATTGAGTGTAGTTTCTAAGCTACTAGTTGTTTTTGGGGAAAAAAAATATCCTATTTGATGAAAATTTCAAATTTCAGGAAAAAGATAAGAAGTAGGCATATGTCTGATCACCCTAATCACAATCAATCCAAATGTGACACATATTTTTTATAAGGTAAATAATTATTTAAGAATTTTTTACTACAACTTTTAAGAAATTTAGAAACTCTCCTATCTGACCACCTTAACTTTGTCAAAACCTTATGAAATTCAATTTTTAAAAATTTTTCCCTATAGTAGACAAAGCATAGGATGTGACGCATGTTTCAGATTCAAAAACTGTTATATCGTTTAAAAGTTATGAGTGTTTTTCAATCAGTCTATCAATCAGAACTTTTGTCAGAATTCAATTAGAAAATAAATAATTATTATTTATTAAAGTTGAAATAAGACAAGACTTATATTGTTGGAAATCTGAGAACGTCCTTAAAAAACCCTTTTCGTTTTATCATTTTTGGCTATAAGAAAAAGTCGTCAGCCACCAGTGTAAAGTCTGGAAAATCAAGGAAGATAGAGATTAGGGGGGAGAGGGAGGGAGAGAGAGGGGGGGGAGGGAGGGAGAGGGGGGAGGGGGGGAGGGAGGGAGAGGTCAAATTTTTGTAAACAATATTGGCATTTCTTTTTATATTGTAATAATGGTTCATCTTTCCACCTTATGACACACTATGACCCATTATGACACCATATGGTGATGTTAGGGGTCATATGGTGTCCTAATGGGTTGTGGGATACCATATGACCCTGTATGACACCATATTGGGTCGCTATGGGTCCTATGGTGTCCTAAGGGGTCATATTTTATCCTATGACCCCTTAGGACACCATATGACCCCTTAGGACACCATATGACCCCTTACAACACCAAATTGTATCATTATGGGTCATATTGTGTCCTAAGGAGTCATATTGTGTCATATAACCCCTTAAGACACCATATGACCCCTCAGGACACAATATGACCCTTTACGACACTATACGGTGTCGTTATGGGTCATATGACCCCTTATGACCCCTTATGACACCATATGATGTTGTTAGAGGTGATATGGTGTCCTAAAGGGTCATGGGATACCATATGACTCCTAAGGACAACATATGACCCCTTATGACACCATATTGGGTCATTATGGGTCCTATGGTGTCCTAAGGCGTCATATTGTGTCCTATGACCCCTTAGGACACCATATGGTCCCTTACAACACCAAATTGTGTTGTTATGGGTCATATTATGTCCTAAGGGGTCATATTGTGTCATATGACCCCTTAAGACACCATATGGCCCCTTAGGACACAATATGAACCTTTACAACACTATATGGTGTTGTTATGGGTCATATGGCCCCTTATGACACCATATGGTGTTGTTAGGGGTAATATGTGTTGGCATATGTGTAGAGTTTGATGACATGATAGGATTGTATGTTGTCATTAATGTCAATATGTTGAAGTATGAACCGGTATATTGAAGTAAGCAAACTGGCAAGAGAAATGGTATGATGGTATGAAGTGAACCAGTATGATGATTCAAACCGGTATATGCAAAAAGGTGAACCAGTATGTTGGAATGTGAACTGGTATATTCAAAGTTTGTATCGGGGTTTCATTTGATATGACTACCGGTTGGTAGTCTCGGCTTCAGGGTTTCCGGTTGATGCATTCCAAGTCTGTGTGATTCGATCGATGACATCCTGTGATGAGTTAGCATTGAAATGAAGATCAAATTGTGTTGCCACATCAGCCTTGTGCATGTGAAGAATCTCCTTGAGAATCCTACATGAAGAAGGTTGTTTCTATCTACCTCAGGAATGTGCAAAATCTTAGTAAATAGTGGAGAACGTGTGATGGGTTATCAACTTCTAGAAGCAGCAAAGAACGAACGATGCAGAATGTCTTGAGATTTGTTCAAGATTGTTCTACCCCATGTAATGTGTTTAAACAATGAGGATTGGACCGACTGTATGGTTAACTTAGATGCTTAGGGTTTTAGGTTTTTACCACCAACCTAATGTTTGTATTTAAGGTCGATGATAATTCTCATTTGAAGTTGTTGGCAAATGAATGTGTGTGAAGTGATTCTTGCCAGACCGGAGGAGTGAGTAAAAATCTGCAGAGTGTGATTGAAGATATAAAGGAACTGAAGTGGATCTGCCTTGGCATTAAGTGTTGTTATCAGATCAATGTATTACCTATTGAATTCTAAACATTTTAGCAGATGGAAAATCCCTTTACTGGGTAGTTTTAACAGGCTTTTTGTAAATCCTTTAACAGGGTGACTCAAAATCATTAAGTTCTTTAAATCCTCTGACAAGGTAACCTTTAACAGGGTTTTAACCTCTAACTGGGTATTTAGCCATCCCTTAACCGGGTGATCCCTAGCAGGATCGGTTCATAGCAGAACCTGTTGTAAAGTCTTTAACTGAACTAGGCTCCTAATAGAGTGGACTTTAGAAGAGTTCAAGAACAACTTGTGGGTATTCATCCCCATTGTGGTTTTTCCTAGTTGGGTTTCCACTTGAAAAATCAGTGTGTTATGTGTGATACTTTTTCATGTGATATTTTAGTGTTTTCTGTTAAGCAGTAAAGCATGATGATCCAGTGGTCATTATATTTCTGATGTATTACTTGTTTAAGCATATTGGTGAATTAGAAATGGTTTATATTAGGTTTTGTGAAGATTTAAGTGTTACAGGTTTATGACTTTTACAGTCACTGTGTTTTACCGGTATTTCCTTGATTTAGATCGGTGATGTTGTTTACCAGTTAGTGCAGTCTTTGCAGTTTAAGTTGTTAAAGAAGTTTTTGTCTATACTAGTTCACCCCCCCCTCTCAATATATGTTGAGTATTTACTGTTCATCATTATTCATCAATATGGTGTCCTAAGGGGTCATGGGATACCATATGACCCCTAAGGACAATATATGACCTCTTACGACACCATATTGGATCAGTATGGGTCCTATGGTGTCTTAAGGGATCATATTGTGTCCTATGACCCCTTAGGATACCATATGACCCCTTACGACACCAAATTGTGTTGTTATGGGTCATATTGTGTCCTAAGGGGTCATATTGTGTCATATGACCCCTTAAGATACCTTATGACCTGTTAGGACACAATATGACCCTTTACGATACTATACGGTATCGTTATGGGCCATATTGATAGTTATGATACTTAATATAAGTACAGATCCAATAGCCAACAAGATGAGAGGGGGGGGTGAATCATACAATCTTAATCTTCCATAAAAACATCAAATTCAACCTCAGTAACATATACTTTAGTAATATAACCAAAACTGTTAAACATGCAAACTCAAAAGCATATAAACATCATAAACCTCATAACACCAGATTTAACGTGGAAACCCAAATAGGGAAAAACCACTATGGGATTTTGGACCCACTAAGAAATATACTCTTCTAGAGTATGCTCGGTTAAAAGCAAATCCTGTTAAAGATTACAAACACATTGCTAGATGTGACCCGGTTAAGGGATTTCCCTCAGATCTGTTAGGATCTTCACCTTGTTAGAAGTGACCTTGTTAAAGGATTTCAAACACTCAATCAAAATGTCACCTTGCTAGAGGGTTTTGCAAATAAGACTATTAAGTCCACTTGGTTAAGAGATTTTCTGTCACTTTCACAAAATAATAGTAATAAAAATCTATCTGCAACTTGACATCTAAAATGCTAAAGCAGATTCATATTTGTTCAATACAATCTAGACATAGAACTAATCTTGTCTATCTGTTGGGCTTCTATACTCTGTTATTCAAATAGGTCTTCAAGCTTCTGTACTCGGTAATCACTATGTAGCATCCCTGTGCATACACTTGCCCGCATACATTGTTTATCAACAGTTTCCTATTTATAAACAATTAGGTAACCACTTAATCTCCTTGATCACATTTCCCATGATCAATCATAGCCATCAGATCTTTGATCTTGTCTAGCTTTAATGCATCTTTCGATCTGAAAATGTTTTACCTCGCCTTGGAACTTGCATACATTTCTTGGAACTTGTGCCAGGGTATTGCGGTTCAATCTGCGCTGTAGATCTTCATGCCGACTTTCCATTGCCTTAGATTCTTAACAAACTTCATGCACGACATACCAATCATTTAATCAATTCCAGCTCATCAGATTCCTTCATTAAATAACACATGTAACCATTTAATGCATTCTGTTATAGCTCGGTTACAACTCGATAACAACTCGATAAATACTAAACTTCACTCGGTAGACATTCTAACTTCATTAACCGATACCGATAACCTTAGGGTTTACCGACTAGGTTCCTTAGGGTTTACCAACTAGGTTCTTTGCTTGGTAACATAGTATAGTATTAACCTTACAATTTACAACATATGTACAAATTTATGTCACATTTAAGACCTATAATCAATGTAATAGTCCTACTTTATCACATAATCTAGGCCTTATTATTAAAATTAATATGACCACATATGCAAAAACATTTCACATTAATATACTTGACACCCCTTAAGACATATATATTATGTGATATTAACTTGCTATCACATGAAATCAAGTACATGTCTTAAATATTCAATATATATTTAAGTTAGAACCTAAATTATGACATAATAGGTCTTATTAATTTTATTACTTAATAGGTCTTATCTATTATAAAAGAACTTAATTATATACTAGGATAAAAATGCAATTACACAATAAACAAGTTAATGGAATTTGAAATTTGCAAATACACATATTATCTTAAATTAATTATGCTTTCCAATTAAAACGAGATTATTTTTAATCCTAGACTATTTTCAATTATTTTAATTAAGATTTTTAAAATTAATTTTAATTAATATTTTTTAAATTAATTTTAATTAAAAAATATTAGATTAAAAATATTGAACTAATTAATACTAACAAATAAACACTATTTTTGGTACGTAATACATATAAAATTAAATAAAAATAAAAATAAAAATACATACTTGCATCATAATATCTTTGTCTTCTTTGTTCTCAATATCTTTCTTCCGTTTCGGGAGAATAATTCCTTGAAGTCTTATTTTGCCTTCTCTTCTTGTTCCCCATGCTTTTAAAAAAACCTTCAAATATCTTGAAATTATTACCCTCAAAATAATTTTCAAATGTCTTCTCTCATCCAAAATGTGAATTATTTTAATCATTTGTGTGATAAAAAATGAAAAAAATTATGGACATTTATACGACTCCACCTTAAATGATTTTTTTTTTTTTTTTTGCATCGGCCTGGGTTCGAATGAAATCCAACAATTAAAAATGGTCGGGTTCATTTGAACCTGACCGTTACCAAAAAGTATAGGCCATAATTAAGTGTAGGGGTTCGAGCAAATGGGGGTTCGCTCAAACCCCTTATGGTTCGAGCGAACCCAATTTGCTTGAACCAGTATTCATTCGAACCATGCTGTTAGAGGTTTATCCCAATTTTTTTCAAAGTTCTGAAGAATTTATGACTTTGAAGCTCTGGTTCAAAGCACGAATGAAATAATCTTGATAACCCAAAAATAATAGATGGTAGTACTTGGAGCAAGCTTTCCAACGAGTATAATTTTGTTATATTTTGAATTTATTATGTTCTTGTTTTTTTAATTTTATGGAATATTGGTTTTTCACCGAACATGAACATCTCTGTTCAACGCATTGGGAAAAATAGGAAACTAATTCAAAAAAATTCCAAAAAATATGTAAGCCCCAGGTATTGATGTCTTCTTTCTAACAAAAAAAATAAAATTGAATTTCTATATATATAGAACAAGTTATATGTTCAAACTTAAACCTATGTTTGAATTATGACTAGTTGGACTTCAAAACTTTATAAAATGAAAAATATTGAACATATCACTATCAAACCAATTGCAAGCCTTGGATATTGATGTTACAAACCAAAATCTGAAAGAATTGAGTTTTCATCATTTATAAAAAAAATGTTATGCATTTCGAGAGGAACATCACTCTTAAAAAATGTAGTTTGTTGTAAAAAACTACTTTTCGAGGGAGATGGAAATTTTTTAAAAAACTCCTTCAATTTTTTTTAAAAAAAATGTATATAGAATCTACAAACAAAATGCTACAAATCACTAAGTTACACCATCTTCAAATTTTTAATAGTTTAAAAGTTATAGTTCTTTGAAGTTGAAGATTATTTTAAAAATGTTCATCTCAGTGTTAAAAGTGGCAAAAAAGTGGGAACCACTATTGTGAGTTCACCCAGTAATGTTTGATGTCTTTGGACGTAAGTTCATTCTATAGTGACTCATTTAAGAGCCTTGTAACTTGAGGTGGGGCCCATATGTCCTTTCAGCAAGTTACACTGTAGGAATAACTACACCCAAGGCTACAACTTTTGCTCTCACTTGATTTCTATTGTGGCTCGAAGGATTTACCACGCAAGGTCGTTCCCAAGAGTGATGTGTCTCTTGGAAGGCCTCTCTTAAAAATAAAAAATTTCGAGCGTTACTAACACTTTTCTCTTGCACCTAGGACCACAAGAGCCAAGGGAGAGGATAGTGTATGTTAGAAATGAGACCACTCTACAGATTTTTGCACAAGTGTGCCAAACACTGAAAACACTTGTTCTTTTTAACTGGTTTATTGCAACATGATCTATATGCTATTTGGAGATTTTGCTCCAACAATCATGGTGTTCTTTTTAACTTCACAAGGCAATTTCTTTTCTAACTAGGAAATTGAAACAATCTAAACATCATGATCTCATCATTGTCTGACTCGGTAATAGTTTCCCATTGAATACCTTATTCATCCCCTTATTCATCATAATCTTTCTCGTGTCTTTTACCAACAACTTTATATTCTTCAAATCATACTTTTCAAGATATGGCAACATCATACTGAATTAGAAAATCAATTTCTTGACATCAATGGCAAAATAATAATATCAAGACAGTAAACATCCTTAATCAGTTATATCCATAATCATCAACAACCTTCTCAATATCCTTATTCAAATGTCAACAATCTTTCATTGTCTGTTATAATGCTATATTGCCAACAATCTCCCCCTTTGGCATTGATGGCAAAACCAATTGATTTGACCTTAAGAGATTCAGATTGTTGTGATTCTGAAATGCTGAAATGCTCTCCCCCATACATTAGACTTCTCCTCTTTTCTTCAGTCTTCTTTCCAATCTGTAGTCTTCTCAGTTTTCTTTTAGTCTTCTCCCCCTTTGACAACAATGCCAAAAAGTAAAGAATTTAAACATAATTTCTTTCTGTATGAAGTGATTTCCTGCTGTTGTGTATCAATTCAGTCTCAGTCAGAGCATTTTATCTACAATTCCTGTTCCCTGTATTATTTCCGTACACCTTTAGAAAATATCCTAAAGGGTGTAAATCAGCATCAACTCCAAAAAGATATTCGATAGAGTCATCGGATTGATGCTTTCACTGAACTCAGTCAGTGAATAGCAGATAGGGGTAGGACCCCTAACTTACTTTTGAGATATTCAAAAGTGTCCCTTGGTAGTGGCTTGGGGAAGATATCTGCTATTTGTTCCTTTGTGCTAACATACTCCAACACCACTTTCTTCTCTTGAGCTTCTTCTCTAAGATAATGATATTTGATAGAGATGTGCTTTGTCTTAGAGTGCATAACAAGGTTCTTTGAAATATTAATGGCACTAGTATTGTCACAGAATATAGTTACTGGCTCGGTAACTTTCTCATTTATACCTTCCAACAGTTGTTTGATCCATGCAATGTTGGTACAATTCAATGTTGCAGCAACATATTCATCTTTTGCTGTTGACTGTGAAACACATCCTTGTTTCTTGCTAAGCCAACTCACTAGTCTTTCTCCTAAAAAGAAAGCTCCTCCACTTGTAATTTTTCTGTCATCAATGTTGCCTGCCCAATCAACATTAGTATAAACTTTTAAATCAAAATCATTTCCTTTTTGATATACTAAGTCACAATCCTCTGTGCCTTTCAAGTATCTAAAAATTCTTTTGATTGATGTCATGTGTGTTTCCTTAGGATCTGCAGAGAATCTTGCAACTATACCTACTACATTTGCTATGTCTGGTCTGCTGTGAACAACATATTGTAGTTTTCCAATCATGGATCGGTAAAGTGTCTCATCAACAGATGTAGATTCATCATTCTTTGACAATTTACAGTTGGTAGTCATAGGAGTACTTACTGGTTTTGAATCCTCCATTCCAAATTTCTTCAAGATTTCCTTTATGTACTTGGATTGGGTAATGAAAATCTCATTTTTCATTTGCAGTATCTGTAAACCTATAAAATACTTTATCTCACCGATTAATAACATCACAAATTATTTGCTCATTTCATTTCCAAAGTTCTTGCATAAAGAGTCATTTCCACAAAATATAATATCATCAACAAATATGGCTGAGATCAGTATTCTATTTTCATCATTCTCCATGTACATATTGTTGTTCTCACTTGTCCTTATAAAACCAATCTTAATCAAATAAGAGTGCAATCTTTCATACCATGCTCTAGGTGCTTGTTTCAAACCATATAAAGCTTTGTTCAATTTACATACCTAATCTTTATTATTGTCTTCAACAAATCCTTCAGGTTGTTCAATAAAAACTTCTTCTTCTAATATTCCATTCAGAAATGCAGATTTGACATCCATTTGATATACCTTGAATTTTTTTAAAGCAACATATGCCAACAATGTTCTCACTCCTTCAAGTCTAGCAACAGGTGCAAAAGTTTCACCATAATCAATTCCTTCTTCTTGAGCATAACCTTTGCAAACTAGTCTTGCTTTGTTTTGAATGACCTCTCCTTTTTCATTTAGCTTATTTATGAAAATCCACTTTGTACCGATTACATTTTTGTCCTTCGGTCTTGGGATTAGTGTCCATGTGTCATTCTTCTTGATTTGATCAATCTCTTCTATCATAGCATTTATCCAATCTTCACTGTTAAATGCCTCTTTCACTATTCTCGGTTCAAATTCAGATATCAAACATGTGTTCTATCTCAGTTTGTTCCTTGTCATCACTAGATCATCCTTATCTCCTATAATCTAACTTGGTGCATGATGTCTTCTGACATACTTGGCTAATACGGGCTCGGTAGGCTCTGTATGATCTTCTTCATCACTCGGTAATTGGATATTCTCTTCATTTTCTTCAACAGTCTTCTCGGTAAGACTTCTCGGTTGAACATAGACAAATTCATCATAGTCTTCTGGTTCCTTGGAATTTCCTTCATCATTTCTTTCTGCAAATTCATCAATTTTCACATTTGCACTTTCTACTATTTTGTTAGATGATTTGATTAGACATTTAAATGCTTTGCTTCTAGAAGAATAACCTAGAAATGTTCCTTCTTCACTTTTTTGATCAAACTTGCCATTTCTATCATCTTTGTGAACATAGCATCTAATTCCAAATATTTTAAAATAACTAACATTAGGTTTCTTATCATACCAGATTTCATATGGTGTCTTCAAAGTACCTTTCTTCAATTGCACTCGGTTCAAGGTGTAAACTGATGTGCTTATTGCTTCTCTCCAAAATATTTGTGGCACCTTCTTTTCAATCATCAGTGTTCTAGCACAATCCACAATAGATCTGTTTATTCTCTTAGCTATTCCATTCTGCTGTGGAGTTCTCGGTGCAAAGACTTGTCTTTTAATACCATGATCATTGCAAAATAAGTTGAACTCATCAGATGTGAATTCTCCTCCTCTATCTGATCTAAGACATTTCACTTGTCTTCCTGTTTCATTTTCAACTCTTGCCTTGTACCATTTAAACATTTGAAAAGCTTCTGATTTTTCTTGTAAAAACATTACTAACATCATCCACAAATAATATGAAATATTTATCACCATAATAACTTTGAACTTTCATAAGACCACAAAGATCAGTGTGCACTAGATCTAAAATTCCCTTAGAAGTGTAAGACTTACTTGGAAAGATTGATCTTGTCATCTTACCCATCTGGCATCCTTGGCACATAGCATTCTCAGGTTTTTCAAGACTTGGTAGACCTCTTACTCGGTGCTTACTTATTTTGATCAGATTATCAAATTTTACATGACAAAACCTTTTATGCCATAACCAGGTATCATCTATCTTTGCATACAAACACTTTTTACGAGTTGAGTCAAGGTGAAATGTGTTACCTTTTTTTTGTGTCCCGGTAGTAGCTAACTTTCCATTCTTGTCATGAACTTTGACAATTCCTTTATGAAATTCTATTCGGTAACCTGTGTTATTTAGCTGTGCTACACTCAACAAATTGTATTTCAAACCTTCAACCCAATAAACATCATTGCATCTTGCATTGTCAAGAAGTGTTATAGATCCTTTACCTTTCACCGGACATGGTGCTTCATTACCAAATCTAACATAGCCTCCATTATAATCTTCTAATATAACAAACTTGTGTTTATCACCTGTCATATGATGTGAGCATCCACTATCTATAATCCAAGAATCATTAGTGTTTATGTGAGATATTAGGGCTTTTTCTTCATACCTTTCTTCATCTGATCCATCTTTGATAGCCACATAAACTACTTCCTCTGTATCAGTCTCATCTGATTTATCATCATTGGATTCCTCATCAGCTATTAAGCATGTCTTTCTATCTCTTCTTTTGAAGTCTCGGTGTCCTCTGTAATGATTATCTTTTTGTCTGTCATCTCGGCAATCTCTATTTTCAGTAAAATCTTTGTCAGGATAGTTAGAAGCCATATGTCCTATTTTATCACAATTGAAACATTTCAAAGGTAGTTTTCCTTTATACTTACCTTTGCCTCTCGGTAACCTTTTGGCTAATAGTGCTTCAAACTCTTCCCGCTTTTTGATTTCCTCATATAGTTTGTGTACTTCCTCCATGTTCTTACGAAATCTTTCACTTGCTCCACTATGATCTCCTTCAGAGTACTTATACTTTCTTTTATTGAAATCATTAGATTCATCAAGATGAAAAGAACTAAATGCAGATTCAACTTTATTTACCGAAGATCCACTGTTATCAAAGTTACTTAACTCAAATGCATGTAGCTTACCAATAGTAGCATCTAAAGAAACTGGCATATTAGGTACAGACCTCAATTCATTGATTGTAGAGACTCAAATTGTGTAAGCTGGTAGAAGGGTTCTTAACAACTTACTTGTTATATCCTTTTCTTCAATAGTTCCACCTGCTCCTTTGATTTGATTGGCAATCTCCTTTAGTCTTGTACTGTACTAAGTTATGTTCTCACCTTCATTCATCCTCATAGATTCAAGTTTTCCTCTTAGACTATATACTTTTGCTCTTTGAACATGTTCATCTCCTCCATATACTAATATGAGCTTATCCCACATAGCCTTTGCATCATTGCAGCCTTCTAGATCATTAAACTTTGAATCGGTCAATGCATATGTTATTTCAATCATTGCTTGAATATGTTCTTGCTTTTCCTTTATCTCTTCCATAGTCAATGGATAGGTGCTCGGTGTAACAAAATCATTCTCCAGATAGTATACAACATATTCTCCAACTCCTGATAGGTGCAACTTCATTCTTTTCTGCCATGTAGAGAAACTTGACTTGTTCAGCTTCGGTGCATCCCTCTTATACATCTTTGGATCTTTTAACTCAAGTGCCTTTAACTTTTCTTCTGAAGTCCAAAGCTCTTATACCAATTGATAGTTCTGATACTTAATATAAGTACAGATCCAATAGCCAACAAGATGAGAGGGGGGGGGGGTGAACCATACAATCTTAATCTTTCATAAAAACATCAGATTCAACCTTGGTAACATATACTTTAGTAATATAACCAAAACTATTAAACATGCAAACTCAAAAGCATATAAACATCATAAACCTCATAACACCAGATTTAACGTAGAAACCCAAATAGGGAAAAACCTCTGTGGGATTTTAGACCCATTAAGAAATATACTCTTCTAGAGTATGCTCGGTTAAAAGCAAATCCTATTAAAGATTACAAACACATTGCTAGATGTGACCCAGTTAAGGGATTTCCCTCAGATCTGTTAGGATCTTCACCTTATTAGAAGTGACCTTGTTAAAGGATTTCAAACACTCAATCAGAATGTCACCTTGCTAGAGGGTTTTGCAAGTAAGACTGTTAAGTCCACTCGGTTAAGAGATTTTCTGTCACTTTCACAAAATACCAGTAATAAAAAACTATCGGCAACTTCACATCTAAAATGCTAAAGCATATTCATATTTGTTCAATACAATCTAGACATAGAACTAATCTTGTCTATCTACTGGGCTTCTATACTCTGTTATTCAAATAGGTCTTCAAGCTTCTGTACTCGGTAATCACTATGTAGCATCCCTATGCATACACTTGCCCGCATACATTGTTTATCAACAGTTTCCTATTTATAAACAATTAGGTAACCGCTTAATCTCCTTGATCACATTTCCCATGATCAATCATAGCCATCAGATCTTTGATCTTGTCCAGGTTCAATGCATCTTTCGATCTGAAAATGTTTTACCCCACCCTGGAATTTGCATACATTTCTTGGAACTTGTGCCAGGGTATTGCGGTTCAATTTGCGTTGTAGATCTTCATGCCGGCTTTCCATTGCCTTAGATTTTTAACAAACTTCATGCACGACATACCAATCATTTAATCAGTTCCAACTCATTAGCTTCCTTCATTAAATAACGCATGTAACCATTTAATGCATTTTGTTATAGCTCGGTTACAACTCGGTAACAACTCGGTAAATGCTAAACTTCACTCGGTAGACATTCCGCCTTCATTAATCGATACCGATAACCTTAGGGTTTACCAACTAGGTTCCTTAGGGTTTACTGACTAGGTTCTTTTCTTGGTAACATAGTATAGTATTAACCTTACAATTTACAACATATGTATGATGTTAAAACAATCTAAACATCATGATCTCATCATTGTCTGACTCGGTAATAGTTGCCCATTGAATACCTTATTCATCCCCTTATTCATCATAATCTTTCCTGTGTCTTTTACCGACAACTTTATATTCTTCAAATCATACTTCTCAAGATATGGCAACATCATACTGAATTAGAAAATCAATTTCTTGACATCAATGACAAAATAATAATATCAAGACAGTAAACATCCTTAATCATTTATATCCATAATCATCAACAACCTTCTCAATATCCTTATTCAAATGTCAACAATCTTTCATTGTCTGTTATAGTGCTATATTGCCAACACATATGACCCTGTATGACACGATATTGGGTCATTATGGGTCATATGGTGTCCTAAGGGGTCATATTGTGTCCTATGACCCCTTAGGACACCATATGACCCCTTACGACACCAAATTGTGTCATTATGGCTCATATTATGTCCTAAGGGGTCATATTGTGTCATATGACCCCTTAAGACACCATATGACCCCTTAGGAAACAATATGACCCTTTATGACACTATATGGTGTCCTAAGGGGTCATGGGATACCATATGACCCCTAAGGACAACATATGACCTCTTATGACACCATATTGGTTCTTTATGGGTCCAATGGTGTCCTAAAGGGTCATATTGTGTCCTATGACCACTTAGGACACCATATGACCCCTTACGACATCAAATTGTATTGTTATGGGTCATATTGTGTCCTAAGGGGTCATATTATGTCATATGACCCCTTAAGACACCATATGACCCCTTAGGACACAATATGAGCCTTTACGACACTATACTATGTCATATGACCCCTTAGGACACCATATGACCCCTTAGGTGTCAAATGTTTGTAAGCAATATTGGCACTAATTTTTATATTGTAATAATGCTTCATCCTACCACCCTATGACACACTATGACCCATTATGATACCATATGGTGTTGTTAGGGGTCATATGGTGTCCTATGGGGTCATGTGATACCATATGACCACTAAGGATAACATATGACCCTTTATGACACCATATGACCCCTTAGGACACCATTTGACCCCTTAAGACACCATATGACCCCTTAGGACACAAAATCACCCTTTACGACACTATATGGTGTCGTTATGGGTCATATGACCCCTTATGACACCATATGGTGTTGTTAGGGGTCATATGGTATCCTAAGGGGCCATGGGATACCATATGACCTCTAAGGACAATATATGACCTCTTATGACACCATATTGGGTTGTTATGGGTCCTATTATGTCCTAAGGGATCAGATTGTGTCCTATGACCCCTTAGGACACCATATGACCTCTTACAACACCAAATTATGTTGTTATGGGTCATATTGTGTCCTAAGGGGTCATATTGTGTCATATGACCCCTTAAGACACCTTATGACCCCTTAGGACACAATATGACCCTTTACAATACTATATGGAGTTGTTATGGGTCATATGACCCCTTATGATCCCGTATGACACCATATTGGGTCATTATGGGTCCTATGATGTCCTAAGGGGTCATATTGTCTCCTATGACCCCTTAGGACACCATATGACCCCTTATGATACCAAATTTCATCGTTATGGGTCATATTGTGTCATATGACCCCTTAAGACACCATACCCTTTAAGACACTATATGGTGTCCTTATGGGTCATATGACCCATTATGACACCATATGATGTCGTTAGGGGTCATATGGTGTCTTAAGGGGTCATGGGATACCATATGACCCCTAAGGACAACATATGACCACTTATGACACCATATTGGGTCGTTATGGGTCCTATGGTGTCCTAAGGGGTCATATTGTGTCCTATGACCCCTTAGGACACCATATGACCCCTTATGACACCAAATTGTGTTTTTATGGGTCAAATTGTGTCCTAAGGGGTCATATTGTGTCATATGACCCCTTAAGACACCATATGACCCCTTAGGACATAATATGACCCTTTACGACACTATACTGTGTCATATGACCCCTTAGGACACGATATGACCCCTTAGGTGTTAAATCTTTGTAAGCAATATTGGCATTGCTTTTTATATTGTAATAATGCTTCATCCTGCCACCTTATGACACACTATGACCCATTATGATATCATATGGTGTCGTTAGGGGTCATATGGTGTCCTATGGGGTCATGGGATACCATATGACCACTAAGGACAACATATGATCCTTTATGACACCATATTGGGTCGTTATGGGTCATATGGTGTTGTAAGGGGTCATATTGGGTCCTATGTCCCCTTAAGACAACATATGATCCCTTATGACACAAAATTGTGTTGCTCTGGGTCATATTGTGTCATATGACCCCTTAAGATACCATATGACCCCTCAGGACACAATGTGACCCCTTATGAGACCATATTGGGTCATTATGGGTCCTAAGGTGTCATATGACCCCTCTCCCCTAATCTCCCTCTCCCCTAGTCTCTCTCTTTCCCTCTCCTCTAATCTCTCTCTCTCTCTCTCTCCCCCTCTCCCCTAATCTTTCGCTCTCTCCCCCTTTCCCCTAATCTCTCTCTCTCCCTCTCCCTAATCTCTCTCCCCATCCCCCTCCCCCCTCTCTTCCTAAATCTCTCTCTCTCTCTTCCCCTCTCCCCTAATCTTTCTCTCTCTTCCCCTTTCCCCTAATCTCTCTCCCTCTCCCCTAATATCTCTCTCTGTCCCTCTCCCCTAATCTCTCTCTCTATCCCCTAATCTATCTCTCCCCTTAACCCCTCCCCTCTCTCTCCCCTAATCTATCTCTCTCTCTCTCTCCATCTCTCTCTCTCTCTCCCCTAATATATCTCTCTCTCTCTCCCCCTCTCCCCTAATATTTCTCTCTCCCCCTTTCCACTAATCTCTCTCTCTCTCTCTCTCTCTCTCCCCCTAACCCCTCTCCCCTCTCTCCCCTAATCTCTCTCTCTCTCTCCCCCCCTAATCTCTCTCTCTCTAAAATATGAGTACTGAAATCAGATATGTGATATAATCAGATATCCGACTTCTGCCACTGCCATTAATGTGGCAATAGTAAAAAAAAGGGCAGCAATGGGAATTATTTTTGGGACCCCAAATTTATGCATTAAAATCAGATATCCAATTATATCGGATATATAATTTTAATAAATGAAAAAGAGCCTTGTGGGTCATTTTGTGGATTCCAACGACCCACATTCTTCACATTCTGGTTTCTGTCAACAATCACGGGTTTTTTAGATAGGTTGAGACAAATTTATTCTTTTGAGAGATTCTTAAAGTCAAATCTTACATTGTCAATCATTTAGGAGCATATTTATGGAGGTAAATGGAGAGTAGTAGTTGTCGGAAGTCTAAACACAAAAGAAAGATTTCAAATGACCAAATTGAAGTGTATAGAGAAAGAGATAGAGAAGGTCATAGGAGGAGAAGACAAGGTATGTTAAATATTGCTAATGTTACTTCAAGTGAAGAGGAAATTAAATTTGAAAATGTTGAACAAGTTATTGAAAATGAAAATGTAGATTTTGAAAGTGAAATGTTGAACATGTTGAGAATGTTGAAAGTGATAATGAAAATGCTCAACATGATGTGAGAATGGAAGGTGAAAATTTGGGAGTTGACAATGAAGTTGTCCATAATTTTGGTGTAAATATAAATATTTTTGACATTGGAGGTGAAAATGTAGAAAATTTTGACATAGGAGGTGAACATGTGGAAAATTTTGACATTGGAGGTGAAAATGTGGAAAACTTTGACATTGAAGGTGGAATCGCTCAACCAAGTGAACAATATTTAACACCTAATTACTTCATAAATGAAGACCCTCTCATGGATGAAAGACAAATTCCAATTCCAAAACCTTCAAGAACCCCAAAATGGTTACTTGAAATTGATGAGAACATTATTGTGAATCTTGAAGATAAGAGGTCAACAAGAACCGTTCGATTGTGGGCTACACAACTTTTTGACGAAAATTTTAGCAATAAGACATTGACCGAGCAATGCCAACTTTTTGTTCAATTTCTAAAGATGATAAAGATGAGACCATTGTTAAACAAATTGAAGATTTGTATGAACAAGAAGATGGAGAGAATTTCTATTATTGCCAAAAATATATTAGATGCTCTCAATTATATTGGAAAGAATACCAAGGAAAGAGATAAGAGAGACACTCAAAGAGTGATTACAACCTCCTTAGTAAGCTATCAATTGAGGAAGGCTCATCAAATGAGACAAACTTGTGTTGATTTGAACATAAACCATAAAACTTTGGATAGAGGACTTGCACAAAGAAAAAGAATTGGCGATCCACTTCAACATGATACATGGGCTTTTTGTGGGAGGCTTCCATGTGTTGAAAGAAAGTTGTTTGACAATGTGAAGGAGGAGATTCAACAATTTTGGCACTCTAATTATAGAGTATCACCCAATGTAAAGGATGTTTTGAATTTAAGAATTGGCAACCGAGACCACATAGTGCATCCCAAACATTTCTTGGAATCAAGCCAAACAATGTTGTACAATTTTTTTTATGAAGTGCATCCAACTTTGCAAATATCACAAAAGGCCTTTGAATATTTGAAACCATTTTATTGTGTACCTCTTGAGATTCATAATACTTGTTGTTGCAAGTACCATGTGGAGTTTTCAATGTTCTATTAATATTATTTTGAGATTGTTTGCAAGTGACATTTTGATCAAGTGGCAGTGTTCTTCTTTGCCTTTGGCCTTTTTCCTGTTTGCCATCGTGTGAGCCAGGTGGCGTCTGCATGTTGCCTCTAGGTGCTTGCATTTTTTGTTCAAAGTAGGGAGAATGTGGAGCTACCACGTGGCTGGGTTTTTGTAACATGGTATGTTTCTCGGCCCCACCATTCATCATGTGAGGATAAGGACACTTGGTCTCTTTGTGCTACTTGATTTGGTTTTGTTTCTGGGCTCGTTTCTAGATGTCCCCCAAGTTTCCGTGTGTCTTCCATGGTGGTTTGTGAACCATGATGTGGTTTGCATCATGGTTTCTTGTTGGGAAAGTATGGAGATCACCATGATGTGGTGGAGATATAAACTTTGAAGGTGGTTATGCTGGGTAGTGTCTCACTAGGTGCCACGTCAGGTTTTCTTGTCAGGAGTCATTGCTAGGATGTTGTTGATGCCGCAAGCTATTAGTTAGGAGCCGCAGGCTCTATTTATGCTTTCTTTTCCTTGTTTAGAGGGGTTCAGACTTTCAAATATTTTTTTAGACTTTGGCTCATTTGAAGAAGCCTTTATGTTGATTAAATTTGGTGAATGATAGAAAAATTAGATTGTGCCTATGGCCTTTGTGATGGTTTTATTTGAAGCTTAATATATTGACTTCTGTGTTGTTTTCAAGTTCAATAACTTCTACGATATTTGTTGTGAGACTTTGCGGATTAAACTATCTTTTTAAACTTGTTATTTGTTGAATGAATAGTTAATATCATTTTATGTTGAATGAGTGTTATGTTGGATTATTCTCTTGAATGGTTCTGAGCATGTAGATTGTTGAATGTGTTTTAAAACTAGATGTTTCTAGGTTTTATATGTTGTTAATGCTTTTCCAAAATATTTTGGCACATTGCCTAAATAGCGTAGACCATTTTGCTTTAAGTTTCCTCCTTCCTCTTTTCTCCCCCAATTGTATGAAGAGCCCACTTCTTAAACCCAGAGGTCATTCAGTGAGTTTTGTGCAATAGGTCCCCCATCACCGAATTTCCCATAAGGTTGTTCACGTTTAAGGTAAAATTTAGAGTCAACAATTCTTTTTCCGGCACGCCCGATGTGACCCAAATTTTTAATAAGCCTAAGCTAGTTTATGAGCAACAGACCCATTACCAGGAGTCAGACAACTTTAAATCCTATTTTACTCCTTCCACCTCTGGTAAATGTCCATTCGATTGCAGCCTCTTCTTCCCAGAACCAACCTATCTTCCCTGCAGTCATTCCTACAATAATGGCATAGATTTCTCCTAGAAATTTTGTGACATAGAGAAATGGAAGCCCTCTCATCCCTCTCATTCCACCTATAGTGTGGAGCTCGATTCCCTCCACTGCGTTAAAGGTCATCCCTAAATTCACTAGAGATTGTCACAAGACCCCCGGGGAACACCTACAAGATATAGCCAATGTCTTCACCGTCCATGGTATTACCGAGAAAAATATAGCTTTGAGATTGCTTGTGGCATATTTTAAAGGGAGAGATCTAGATTGGTACAAATCCTTGGGTCCAAATACTATAGCTGATTGGGATCAGTTGGGCGACTGCTTCTTTTAAAGATTCTACGAAAAGGCAGATAGTTTATCCTTGATGCACCAATTGATTAGGATAAAGAGAGCCCCTCAAGAAACAGTGACTAAATTCAATTTAAGGTTCTAGAGGACTTGGCAAAGAATACCATTGTCCGCCCGCCCTCCTGCGGATATGGTGTTCGTCTTTTATCTGAAGGCCTTCAACTCTGATATATTAGTGATGATTCAATATCTAGGAGGCAATACCCTCATGCAAGCATTTGAATTAGCAGTCCAAGAGAAAAAAACTTGATCGATGTCGGGAAAATTGCACCACGACCACTCATGTTGGTATTTTCCGATCTATCAAGTAAGGCCCCTAAACTGACCGTGCCCAAAACATATGCTCCTCAATCTATGTACATGTACCCCGGACCCCAGCAAGCACATTCGCCTCCACAATCGTCTTTGGCCATAGAGGCCAGCGATATGAAAAAATTGTTGAGAACTTTCTCAAATGAGATCATCAATCTAAAAAGGTCTCAAATCCCACCTGCTAGACCCCCTTTTCAACAAAATTTCCAAGGGAATAGACCCGCATATCAACAGAACCAGTATGCAAACAACCAAACTTCCCCAAGTCAGCCAAATGGCCAGATAGTTCCGATACCCAATCCTTTGCAGACCGTCTATCCTAACACCAGTAAGGAGTTGACAATGGGACAAAGTAATCTAGTGGATGATACCAATTCTTGGTGTTTAATATGTAACAATGCCCATGCTCCAAGAAACTATCCAAGAGGTAATCTGCAACAAAAAATTGCAAAGCAACGAAACCTAGGCGTGGTTCCAGATGATTTGGTTTATACATCCCCTGGCATGGATAATGTGTCTCTCATTGCCTAGATGTAGGGTATGTCAATGCAACAATAAGCGAAGATAGCTCTGGACCACACACTATTCTCTTGGATGGAGGACAAAGATGTCATGCTCACAAATGGTGCAGCCACACCAAACTCGGGGGCTCCTCAAGTGCAATAAAATTACAATATTTGTTCAAAAAGGAGCTTCAAGGGGAGAATATAAGCATGCAAGGGAGATTGACCACAAATAAAGCTCCTGAACAACCCATAGTTGCTATCACATACCCGAGAAAGGATTTTATCCCTTATAAGCCAAGAGAGACAAAGGCATCAATGCCATCAATATTGGATGTGGTGAAACAGTTGAGGAAAGCCCTGACCAATGTCTCTTTATGGGATCTCCTTAGTATCCTAGAGAAAAAGAATCAGCTGAAAGAAGATCTGTTCGAGGTGGGGAAAGCTACAGGCAAAAATACCGCTAAAGCTCCGGAGAACAATGAAGAAAGATTTCAACCCTCCATGGATAGATCATGCTCACCAACTATGTTGATGAATGAAGCCATACCTCCTAAATCCCAAATTGAAGGTAAGCCTAAACCAAATCCTTTCTATTTGACCCTCATAGTTGGGGATAAGATTTTGCACAATTCTATGATAGATTCTGGTGTTAGCACCACTATCATGCCTAAGGAAATCGCTGAGGTTTCGAATATCAAATATGATCTTTTAAATAGGGGTGTTATGTAGCTAGATGGGAATAAGGTCTAGACCGTGGGTCTTATCAAAAACCTTTCGTTGACGTTGTTTGCGTGTCCTAGTGTCACAGTGCCTCAAGAAGTGGTAGTTATTGACATCTCGCCTATTTTTGGCCTCTGCCTTTCCCGAGACTTCACTGCCAAAATAGGAGGTTACCTATCCTTAGATTGGTCCCAACTTATCCTTCGAACCCAATGTGGTGCCAAACTCAAAATCCTTTCAGAACCCCTTCACGCTGAACATGTAGCGGATCAAGCTATGCTCAATTTTGAAACAAATCATACCTCCATCTCCAACAAAGAAAGGAAAACCATAGAGATTCTCAAGGATGAGGAAGTAACCAAGGATATTCCACCAGATCAGGAGATATTTCTCAATGAATTCATAGATTCTGATCCATACTCCAACTACCATGCCATAGGTCTTGGTACTTACTGCATGTTTGACAAAAATCAAGTCATTCCAAAACTTACCAAAGAACCATAGAGAAAAGAAGAGTTGTCTTCTACACTCTGGACCCTATACTTTGATGGCATGAGATGCAAAGTAGGTTCAGGGGCTGGGATTTGACTTACTTCACCTTCAGGCGAACGGATCCTGAAGTCTTTTCATCTACAATTTGTCTTCTCTAACAATGAAGCAGAATATGAAGGACTGATCCAAGGCTTGAGCTTGGTACATAGGATGGGTATAAAACAATTGAAAGTTTTGGGTGATTCTGAGTTGATTGTGGACTAGGTTTAAGGAATCTCTAGCAACAAACATGTCCGGATGAGATCCTATCACCATAGGACATGGAATCTAATCGAAAGCTTTGATTCTTTCAACATCCAGAGGATTCCTCAAAAGACAAATGCTTCCGTTGATCGGATGGCTACGATTGGATCATAATTTGACCCTAATGTGGACCTATTTGCCAACCCCTAGGCAGTCTATGTGGTCGTTCGACCAGCTATTCTTGATAATGACACCCACTGGCAAGTTTTCGAATGTGATGAGCAGATTGCCTTGTTCCTTAAAAACTTAGGAGAGTTTGTAGATCAACTACAAACTAAGGTAAAAGAAGCTTATGGAGATCAGATCATTTAGCTGAAATCCAACAAGCTCCCTAATGGATTAATCACCTTGGAAATTTTTTTTGACCATGATGATGCCAAAAATGACAGGGAAAAACTTATGACTAATAAAGGGGACTATGCAAAAATGTCGGTAGGAGGTGGGAGAATACTCAAGGTCGGAAATGAATTTTTTTAAGAAGATCGAAAGAGATTGGCCCGATATTGTGATGAGTATGTAGGTGTACTAGGATGGTCCTATGAATATTTGAAAGGGTATAATCCTAGCATCATTCAACACAACATTGAGCTTACTAATGGGGCCAAGCCGGTTTGACAGAAGAAGAGACCTGTCAATCCAAAAATCGAGTTCCTTATGGCCAAGGAATTGAAAAAGATGATAGAATTGAAAATCATCCACCCCATCAAGCACAATACATGGGTATATAATTTGGTGCCAGTCAGGAAAAAGAATGGGGATATCCGACTTTGCATGGATTTTTGGGACCTAAACCAAGTGTCTCTAAGAGACCGTTATCTTTTTCCACCAATGGAATAGTTGTTAAAACGGTAGTAGGGTCAGAGATGTTCTCAATGTTAGATGGTTTCTTGGGCTATAACCAAGTATTGGTGAAGCCAGAAGATCAACATAAGACAACCTTCACGACCAAATGGGGAACATTCACTTATCAAAAAATGTCGTTTGGGTTGTTAAATGTCGGTGCAAATTTTCAAAGAGCTATGGATCTGGCCTTCAAGGAGCTTATTAACAAAATCATCCTTGTATATTTGGATGACTTGACTGTGTTTTCAAAACACAAAGAAGATCATTTTGATCATCTTGAGCTAGTGTTCCAAAAGTGTCTGGAGTTTGGCATCTCTTTGAACCCAAAGAAATGTATTTTTGGGATCCTGCAAGGAAAATTACTAAAGTACGTAGTGTCAAAGGAAGGAGTCTCTATCAATCCTGATCGAGTGAAGGAAATAAAGGAGCTTCCTCTTCCTGTCAATAAAAAGGGCGTCAAGTCTTTCCTAGGTAAGGTTAACTTCATTAGCCACTTTATCTCAGACTTTGCAGGGATGGTGAGGCCTATCACTCTAATTCTTAAGAAGGAAAAACATTTTAAATGGAGTCCTGAAGCTAAAGAGGCTTTGGAGAAAATCAAGGATGCTATCTATTTAGCCCCCGTGCTATCCAACCCTGATATGTCTAAGGATTTTATAATGTATTTTTTCTCTAGCCATTATAGAATCATTGTGGTCCTAACCTAGAAAGACACAGACAAAAGGGGTGAGCACCCCATATCTTTCCATTCCAAGACTCTAAAGGAGTATGAGGCTAAGTACAATTTTGTTGAAAAGAAAGCTTTGGCCATAGTCAAGGGCCTTAAAAATTTTAGACACTTCATCTCTTGTAATAAGACTAACGTGTATGTCGCTCATCCTTCAGTCAGAGATTATATCATGGAAGGCGACATTACAAAGAAGAGAGCAAACTAGATTACCAAAATCCTAGAGTACGACATTGATGTTACGCCCACCAAGATAATTTGCGGAAAAGGTTTGTGTGAATACATAGCCCAAGAGTTCGAGCCCCAAGAAGCCGAGATAGCCATAGAAGAAGTTGTAATGGTCACTTCCAAACCAACATAAGCATGTTGGATGGAGGCTCGAAAACATTTTATGAAGGCTAGGATTTTTCTTGAAGGCCTCCCTCCGAAAAAAAGGAGATTTTATAGACTATAGAACAACGACTTTTGCTTGGTGGATGGTGTACTTTCTGAAAGAAATTTTGATGGATTCTTGCTCTACTGCGTGAGCCAAAGCCAAGCTACCAAGATTCTACATGAATTTCATTATGGTTCATCAGGAGGTCACTTTTCGGCATAAACTACCATCATCAAGATCACCTGTGTCGGATATTTCTGGCCCTCTATGTTTAAAGATGTGCACACCCTGGTAAGGGAGTGTAGAGAATGCTAGTACTACAGTGGTAGGTGTAGAAAGGTGACAATGCCGCACAGGCCTATAATGGTGGAGGAACCCTTTGCTTAGTGGGGTCTTGACTTCATAAGGATGATCAACCCTCAAAGCTCGATTGGACACAAGTGGATCTTAACCGTGATCGACTACTTCACCAGATGGTCCATAGCTGTTCCCCTGAAGAATTCATTAGAGACTAAGATATTGATGTTTCTGGATGAATTAGTGTGTCGATATGGTCTACCAAAGACCATAATATCGGATAACGTGCAACCATTCATAGGTTCCCAAATCACCCAATTTACCCTCAGTAAAGGTATTTACCTAAAAACCTCCTCAAACTACTATCCACAAGGAAATGGATTGACCGAGTCCACTAACAAGAATATCATTAGGCTCAGTAAAAGGATGGGCTTTGACCACAAAAGGGAGTGACATCACCACTTGAGGAGTACATTATGGGCTGACTGGATAACACCCAAGTAGGTCTCAAATAATTCTACATATAAGCTAGTCTATGGTAAAGACGCATTGTTCCCTGTGTCTCTAGAAATCCCTGCCTTGCAATCAATCAAGTCTCTTGAGGTGGCAGAGAATGGTCCCATGGAGGGGGGGTTGGCAAAAATTATGGAAATAGAGGAGGCAAGGGAAGTAACATTTGCATCTCTTCAAAACCGTCAGAAAACCATCAAGAAGTGGTTCGACAATAAGAAAAGTTCTAACCCAGATTTCAAACAAGGCGACCTTGTCTTGAAGTACAACGAAAGGGCGGCCAAGCCCAGTCAGCATGCCAAATTTTATGGGTTATGGGAGGGACCCTTCCACATTATAGATTGCAAAGGTTTCAATTATTTTGATCTTGAAGATATGCAAGGAGGTTCTCTCAGGATCTTGGTTAACAGGTTCCACCTTAAACCTTATCATTAGCGGCTTTTCTCTAATGTACATAATGTATATAGTGCTTTTGTGTGCCTTATTTATTTAATTATGTTTCTTCATGCATCCCTTAGGAAAAAATGAAACACAAGATACTCCTTGATCAAACAAAAATAAATCCTTATATTATAGGTATCTTTATATAACAATATATCATGAGGCCCGTGACCTCGTTTTGAAGAGGAAGAAAAAGACAAAGTTCCCTTAAGATAGGGTGGTGCTATTTCACAAATATTCTTCGTCTTCCTCCTCATCCATTTGAAAGTGAGATTCATCAGCTTCATCTTCAGCGTCTTCCCCCTCTGACCACTCATGATCAAAATTATCGCCAGGCTCCTGAGTTATTGATACAAGCACCAGATTAGGCTGGACATGCAGTGTCAAAATCCATGGAAATATGTAGTCTCGGAACTCAGTATACCATTCAATGCTAGCTAGGACAAGCACTATCAAATGGACCCGGAGGAGGAACTGTGTAGCAAGCTTCGCTCAAAAGCGATGCGATGATGATGACATAGTCTTTAGACCGCCGATAAGCGGGTGTCATGCCACTTCCTCTCCAGAGGTAATGAAATTCTGTAAATCTGAGGCCAGAGACAAAGCCTCTAAAAGGGACATGATACACCACCACATCTTCCAAGCTGCCTAGATAATCCAATGAGAAGAGAGCTTCGGTTGGCTCCGAGGTCAGGTATCCGGTCATCCTGATATCTAGTAATGAAGCTACAAAATGCGAATAGATGTCCGTGTTCACATGGTATCTATCTACATCATCGATAAAATCCTCACCGAGCACCCATTTAATGGCAGTGATCATCAAGGGATTTTTGCACCGTGTCATCCTTTGTAGTCTCCGGTCCGAAATGTTCCCCAGGAAAGTGACTTGCACCTTACTATTAGTGAGCCTGACGGGAGTATCCATTTCTCCAAGAAACTCCATCGTTGAAGCTGGATACTGTGCAAAAGGAATGCCTAAAAAGACACATTTATAGCAGATGTTCAGCTTTGGATGACAATTGAAGTAAAAGGCTAGTGCTCCCAATGTTTGACACATCTATTTTCCCTCATCAATTCACATAAGTAGGCGAAGTCTAGTTCGAAGATGGAAAACATCCTACCCCATGCCTTGAAAAGAGGAGCAATGTCCTTAGATGCCATACATATGTAGTGGTACATCGTGTTTAAGACATAATGCTCGCAAGTCTGCTATAACCCGTGTGAGCCATGTTGGTTGCTGATACTCTCCTTAATGGGGGGATTTGTCTGGACAAGAAAATCATCTCAAGTGGCTCTAATTAATGATGGGTTGAATAGGTATTCTCTTGGGAATCATAGACAGAGGTGCTCCTCCTTTTTTAAAAATTAATTTCAGTTGGGAAATGAACCGACATACATGCAAATGGGTGCTCGTCATTAATCACCTTCTTTCACAAAGATCTAGGCATGTGATGCATTTAAGGAAGAAAGTCACCAGGTGCCCATTATATTGTTCATTTTACAACCTAGAGCACTGAGAAGCTTTAGAAGTGTCAGAAAGAGAATTTCTCTTATGGAAGATGGAGACAGAAGCAGCCCCCTCAGGTTCCACCCAAGAAAGATTGTGGGTCGATGTGTTTGTAGAACTCTCATATTCTTCCCATGCCATTCCCCCAAAACTAGAGTACCACCAGGGCAAAGTTGAAGACAGCCACCTGCAACCCAGCTATGGTGATAGATTCTCTAGAAAATGTTGTTGAGACAAAACTTCACAAGCAGCCCAAGAACCTCAGAGAGGTTGCTTGCAACAGAATGATAAAACAAAGAATGAAGCCACAATCTACATTAGTTAATTTCTGGAATAGTGGTGCTCCCCAGTTTGTGGTCCCCATGGTCCCGAACTGTCCAGAGTTTAGTGGTCGCGCATGTTAACAGCTTTGACCCTGCTTCTTGTTCAACTAAGGGCTCCTTTTTGAAAGTAGTCATAACCCCAGAAGTTGTGAGGGACATGATGTGTTGTCCCATTTTTGACTTGATGGAGGTATTCTTTGAAAATAACATGGAGGAATATTGGAGCACTAGAAGAGATATGATCTCTTTTTATCATAGTGTGCTGAATAGAAGTCTATTTGCTAGACCTCCAAGGCTCCCTCTATCTTACAGTGACTTGAGGTATGATGACCTTAAGGATATTTCCTCAACTCTTGCATGGCTATGCGGTCGCGATAGTGATCAGGAGATCACTTCTCCCATGATGTGCTTCTTTTTCAAATGCCGAAAGCAAAAAGGGTCATTCCATTTTGATTTATCTATATTTATAGCCAGATAGATGATAAAGCACCTAGTTGAGTTTCAACATTTTTGGTGTTTCAGGTTTGCCTCAGTCTTAGCTCACCTTTTCTTGCACCAAAATAAAGGTTTTTTCAGCCAATTCATGCAATTGGCTACTTATGACGAGTCAGGGAACAAAATGCCTCTATCAGCCTGGACACCCCTCTTGATGGCTTCTTTTGATGCCTACCAATTTTCGGACCATTTCTTGACTCCGGTCCTTAGAGACCTTGGTTTAATCCCTGAGGATCCCCTAGCCCACTTTTCTTGAATAGAGATGAATTGGATGTGTAATGAGTGCCCTCCTTGTGACTGGTTTATAGGTAGTCATTTTTCCTTTGTCCAAGTGCATGGCTTCTCTGTCTTTCCACCTACCTACCTACATCACCGAAAGAACCCTTGCCCTTGAAATTTCAAGGTAATTGGTGCAGATTGAAAGAGCTATAAGGGAGAGAAAGCATGATAGATCAATTATAAAGGACCATAAATCCATTGGCCCCATTACTCTCATCCAGAGGAGTATCGCCAAAAATATCCTAATATCCAAGCTGGTGCAACTTGGCTTAGTGATGATTGATGATATGTGGAGTTATGACCCAGATGGGTGCCTGTCCAAGAGGAAGAATGTAGTTAAGCATGAACCACGAATCTCATGGGTAGAGCTCACTAACCCTCAAGTGGATGACCCAAATTTTTATGTGGGTCTCAATGATTTTCCTGTTTTAAAACAACCCTCGTGGTTGAGTTTCTACTCTATTGTGCAAAAGTACAATCCATCAAAGTCTATTCCCCAGAGTTTGTTGGATGAAATAACATTGGGTTCGTGGCCTAGGAAAAAGAGAGGATTTATGGATGTACTGTCAGGAAGTGAGCCAGCCTAGAGCTAATATTGGAAATGCTCCTTTTACGAGCGTTTTGAGATTGAACGACACCAGCACAACAGGTCAGATGAAGAGATAGGCGATGAGTCCCCACATGATGACTCATCTCCCAAGGTGGCCCAACAGCCAGAGGTAGAGGTTATAAGTATCGAAGAACAAGAGACCCATCCTAATATTCTTCTTCCTCTCATCGATTTAGTTCGAAGACCCCATTCCCAAATTACCAAGAGATCGATGGAGAAGCAGTCACCTGACTCCCCTCCTAGTAAGAAGCAATATCTAGGTCATCCAAAGAAGGGTTCATCTTCTCAGGTCCTAGAGGGTCCCTCAGTCTCACAATGATTGGTGACTTCCATAGATCAGGTACACCCTTCTTTGCCCTTTCTCTCTGCTCAAGTTGTGTCTATTGCTCCCCATCTCGCACCCATGTCTGCCCAAATTCCCACTGCTCTAACTTTAGCTCCCATCGGGACTCCGACCAACCCTCAAGTTGCATTTTTGTAAGTCCCTATTTCACTCTCCACCCTTGACTTTATCCCTGCAACATTTTCCTCACTAATGCCTGATGTAGCCATTGTCTCGCGTAGACTTGGTTTTGGAGATTCCACTCCTCCCCCAAATATTGGGGCAATATCCACTAATCCATTTTCCTTAGGAGCCTCTCCTTTCATCTCGTTGTTTTCTCCAACCACGCTTTCACATCCCATTCAAATCTCTTTTGTTGGCCCTATTTCCCAATTTCCCTTTGCAGCAATCCCTCTTGGTGCAATACTTGCAGGCCAAGCTATTGCAAATCTGGATTCTTATCAATAACAAGTTACCTATTCCAAGGCTACATGTATTGGAAAAACCAGTAAAAGAAAGGAGTAGGATGGTGCCAAGCTAGCCCATCCTCACATACATACACATTTTAGTGAGGAAAATGATAGCCTTTTCTTTGCGACCATGTTTCCCAAGGTTGACAAGTTGGAGGCCCAAATGAGACCAAACAATTACACTTTGAATGCTATCGAGGTCAACCTTTTGAATGCTATGGCATTTGATAAAGTTGAGATGATGGAAGAAACTTCAAAGGCTGTATCTTCAGATTTCATCAAGAAGAGCCATTGCCTAGAGAAAGTGCAAGTGGAGAATGCGAATCTCCAAGAATATTTGGACTGATAGAGGAAAGAAGATAAAGATAGGAATGTTGAAATCAACCGCTTGTAGGGATTGTTGACGCAAGCTAACTCTGAAAAAGGAAAGTTGTAGTCCACCCTTAATAATGTGAGTTCTTAGTTGAAAGGGTACGAGGCAACGGGGAATGTGGCCTTGAAAGAATTGCAGGAGGAGCAAGAAATACAATAGCCAAAAGAAACTTCCAGAGATGCTACATAAATGTATGCACAACTACGTGAGGAGATCCACCTAAAAGAATAGGACACTCGACAATTGAGTGAGGCACATGTCATGCTTTTAGAGGACAAAGAAAGGTTTGAAACAAAGTTGCATGAAAAAGGGAGTAGCCTAGAGCAAGAAGAAAATAAATTCCTGGATACGGAAGGTTTATTGCAAGAAGAAAGAGATCTTGTGTCGCAACTTTAACAAGCCATGCAAGATGGAAGCACCAAAATCATCACTCTAGAAAGTCAAGTGGTCCTTGAACAAGACAAGTGCAGGGAGATGCAACATGAAATAACAACAAAAGACAAAGAAATCTCACGACTATCAATCATTCCTCCCCCCGTGGAGTTTCATCATGATTTGTCTCAATATTTGGTGGAGTTGTATGTTTCCCATTGGGAAAGAATTAAGCAATATTGCCCTTCACTACAACCCATTTTGAGATTTCTAAGAGATGCGCAGTCCCTCTATGCAGAAGCAGCCGCTCTCATTAACAACTCTCTGGTTTTTATTGGTCCTAAGCTCCCCATAGCCCAGGGTTTAATTAAGATGTTGTATGTAGCTCAAGATGAAGAGTTGAGAGGAAAAGGGGTTACAGATCGCAAGCAATTAATCAAGAAAACTAATGTCTTCATCAACCAGCATAGGATGATCATACATGTCTCAGCAGCCCTTGAATCTTTGCAGATTTTGGTTCCAGATATCAAGCAGTACATAGAGAGGTTTGTTTCCTTGGGTCTGCCTTCTCCTTTTTCTGTAGATGATTCCATGTTAGGGATTGAACAAGTGTTTAACCAGATAGAGAAAATATAGTAGGATAAGACCTTCCTATAGTTCCTGAATAATCCTATCTCGGCGGAGGAGGTTGAGTGTCTCGTGCATCCCCTAGCCCAACTCTATGCACTCTTGAAATTGGTTCATGATGAACTAGAAATCTTGTCATTCGATGAAGTAATTTGTTTAGATCAACACTACCAGAGTTTGGAAATTCAGGTGCTACCCTCTGAGGATGAATGGTTTCCATTGCAGCAGGTCTTTGATTTGCTTTGCCCTGCTCTAGCATGAAGTCTAGTCTCTGAACCAACAATTTTGGGTTCTAGCATTTTAGAGCCAGAATTCCCATTTAGTCGCCAAGAAATGTTAATATTATTTCGAGATTGTTCATAGGCAAAATTTTGATCAATTGGTAGTGTTCTTCTTTTCCTTTAGCCTCTAGGTGCTCGCATTTTTGTTCAAAGTAGGGAGAACGCGGAGCTGTCGTGTGCCTGGGTTTTTGTAACATGGTACATTTCTCGACCCCACCATTCATTGTGCGAGGATAAGGACAATTGGTGTCTCCGCTCTGCCCCATTTGGTTCTATTTTTGTGCTCGTTTCCAAATGCCGCGTGTCTTCCATGGTGGTTCTTGAACCAAGATGCGGTTTACATTGTGGTTTTCTTGTTGGGTAAGTATCGAGACACCATGCACGGTGGAGATAGAAACTTTGAGGTGGTTTTGCTGGGTAGTATCTCTCTAGGTGCCACACCAGGTTTTCTTGTCAGGAGCGGTTGCTAGGATGTTGTTGATGTTGCAAGCTATTAGTTAGGAGCTGCGAGCTCTTTTTATGCTTTCTTTTCCTCGCTTAGAGGGGTTCAAACTTTTAGAGAGTTTTTTAGACTTTGGCTCATTTGAAGAAGCCTTTATGTTGATTTAATTTGGTGAAAGATAGACAAATCAGATTGTGCCTATGACCTTTGTGATGTTTTTATTTGAAGCTTAATATATTGACTTGTGTGTTGTTTTCAAGTTCAATAACTTTTATGATATTTGCTGTGAGACTTCACAGATTAAACTATCTTTTGAGACTTGTTATCTATTGAATGAATAGTTAATATCATTTTGTGTTTAATGAGTGTTATGTTGGATTAATCTCTTGAATGGTTTTGAGCGTGTAGATTGTTGAATGGGCTTTAAAACCAGATGTTTCTAGGTTTTATATGCTGTTAATGCTTTTCCAAAATGTTCTAGTGCATCGCCTAAATAGCGTAGACCATTTTTCTTTAAGTTTCCTCCTTCCTCTTTTCTCCCCCAATTGTATGAAGAGTCAGCTTCTTAAACTCGGAGGTCACTCATTGATTTTTGTGCAATAGGTCCCCCATCACTAAATTTCCCATAAGGATATTTACGTTTAAGGTAAAATTTAGAGTCAACATGTACCATGAACTTTTATGCCATATTCGTTCTACGATGCATACTAATGAGATGTTGCAGGAGTGTGGTGCAATGCTATTTCTGATATCATCAAGAGACTTGCAAAATCTATTTTAATGCCCTAGAGATGATGGTTTCTATTTCTATAGAAATGATTGTTTGAATGAGAAGTGCTCACAATGTGGTGAGTTGTCAAATTTTGTTTCATGTTTTCATGAGGGCAGCGAACACAAGTTTGGAAAGAATTATGTTGAGAAAAAAAGATATGAGACAGTGAAATATACTTTGAACAGTGGAGGTGAAGGTTCTAGATGCGAATTAATCTCAAGAGAAGTGAGTGTTGCTGATTTATTTTGGATTTTAAGGAAAATATTTTCTACAAGTATGCAAGGCACACCCATAGGTCTCAGTGGTTAGATCAACAGTTCAGGATGCGTAAGAACTCTTTCCCGATTGGCACTATTGTATTGGTGATTGATTTTGCAGAGAACTATACATTACAACCACATAATGAGTTACAATCTCAGTACTACAATTCAATCCAGATTGCTATTTTTGTTCACATTACATATAGACATGCTCCTGATAGTATAGAAGAGGATGGGAAGATAATCAGGGAGTATCATTTTTATATGAGTGATTATAGATCACACTCTTCTGAGTATGTGCAACATTCTTTCGAGATTTCTTTTGAGTTCTTGCATGAGAAATATATTGCAATTGATTGACATATCATATGATCATATAACTGTAAGGGTCAATTCAAGAATACTCATATGTTTTATTGGTTGCATAGAATGCATGTAGAGAGGCGTATACCTCATATTTGGTGTTTTTTTTAGGCAGGGCATGGGAAGGGGGATCATGATGGAGTAGGTGTATTTTTGAAGAGAGCTCTAGTTAAGGAGAAATTGAGGATTTAAGGTACAAATTTCTCTGATGCACATTCTATTGTTGATGGGTGTAGTTCAACATTGTCACATGGAGGTACTCTTGATTCAACAGTGACCAGATTATTTTGGTTGGTTGAGGAGGGTATAGTGGGAGACATATTGGATTGTCAAACAATTAAAGATTCTTCAAAGATGCATTCATTTCTCAGCTCAAATGCAAGTACATGAACCATTTGGAAACGAGCATTGACATGTTTTTGCAGTTGTTGCACTACAAGGGAATGGAGAGAGATTAGAATATTGGTTGGCACGATGTGTATAGGGAAAACAAAAGCTAACACAACCAGTGACAGATGATGATAGGTTTACATATCCTACAGGCTCAGTTATTGTGGGAACTTGGTTGCGAACATACATGATTAGAAAGGATGGCATACCTGCATTTCAAGGCTATGAGAGACACAAAACCATTCTCATGTATTCACACCTTATTATAGCTACAAATGTCAATTTGTTGAAGCATCAAGCGAAACCGAAGACCAAAGACCTATGGACAGTGACTACTACTGATCATGAAGCAATATTGGATACTCTTAAGTAAGGAGATGACCCTTCAGGCATACTTGAGTAGTAGGTCTTTAATGGTGCCTTATTTTTTTTATCATGAATTTCATTTCAAATAATGATCATTAAACCTTAATGTTCAAGTTTGTTACGTGTATATTAAGGACATGTTCAAAATGTAGGTCTATTGATGAACGTTGTTTTTTGCAACACAGTTTTTGCATGCACATAGTAGATACACTCGATATAATTCAAAGGGACGTACTTTTGCTACATGACTTATTATCATGCATTTGATGAATTACAATTTTTGATAATAGACAACACTATTTGATAATTCTTGATGATATAATTATCGCAAAACCTTTATGCTCATGCATGTCTTTTTGATGATATACAACACTATCACATTCTGATTTTTGTGTCAACAACGTATTTTTATGGTATATAATCCCACCTTTTCATTTATTATAGTGCATTTTAGTTGAAGTCATTATCATAAAGCCTTTATGTTCATGCATGCATTTTATGTGTAGACTAACAATTCAAAAAAATACAGGTTCATGCTAGATCATTTGCCGTTGACTAGTTTAATCTTGGTGATGGTACATATTCCTTGGGGTTATCAATATTTAGCTACTTTTTAAGTTTTCTTTTCAAGAATTGCAAAAATTTATAGCCAAACACATCGTATGCTCTATGTGCATTAATGAGATTAAATTTTGTGTAAACACTAAGTCCCTCACTTTGTCAATGTGATTAAATTTTGTAAACTTTCACACACTATATCAAGTGAATGTATTTCCATTTAGAAATGACAACATCTACCATCATCTTCAACCATGCAGAGAAATGCAGTGAGAATGACTTTAATCAACATGCATCTTTCTTCAAAGTTATGCTTGTAGACTTTGCAGAGAAACTGGTAAGTTTCATAATTATACAATCTTGTGCATCTTAAAGATGTTTAAAATGATCTATTTATAATTTGAAAAAATAATTTGTATTAAGTATTATAATTTTTTTCTTGTAGCACATTCATTCCGCATAAAAATGGTGCTTATTTTGGTCTTCATTTATATGCAGGCATTGCTCTACGTAAGCTTTTCTCTTAGGAAATGAGGATATCTGATGCAGATGAAGTGAGATGTTGTATTTGTATATGGATGTGAATTGATGTAACTTTTTTATGATGATATATGATGTCCATGAGCAAACTGCTTTAGTTATATTGATGATATACAATGTATTTGTACATGAGTACATTGGTGTAGTTGTATTGATAATGATGAAAAATCATGTTTGCGTATTCATTCATAGATGTCACATGCAAGTGTAATGGTAATTATGTGTATACAATACATGGAAATATTGATGATCATTATGTGTCTACAATGTAGTGCTTGTTTATCTATATTTTTTCATTGAATGAGACTGACAATTTTTTGCCAGCTGAAAAAATACTGGCCTAATAAAACCATAGGGAATCTTGAAAAACTGAGATAGGATTTTGTAGGGACCCCTCTCATGGCCTTGTAGGTTCAAATGGATCATTTTTAGGTGCTATAGATTTTGAGTTAGTGCCAATCAAATTTTGACATTTTTTAGCACTTAGGATGCTCAAGGGACGACACCGGTAGGGTATGACCCCGAGCGTTTGACCTAGTGGGGGGGAAAAAATAGGAGCATGCATAGGGTAAGAATTCCTAATTGGACATGTAGAAACTGACGGTTCATGATCACGATGAGAAGAATAAGAAATTGGCCACGTGACAACATTTGATTGAATGAGACTGATGATTTTTTTGCCAAATGAAAAAATGTTGCCCTAACAAAACCGTAGGGAATCTTGAAAAATAGAGATAGGATTTTGTAGGGTCCCCTCTCATGGCCTCTTAGGTTCAAACAGATTGTTCACAAGTGCCACACATTCTGAGTTAGGGCCTGTCAAAGTTTGACAATTTTTAGCACTTAGGGTGCTCAAGGGACGATGCCGGTAGGGTATGACCCCGAGCGTTCGACCCAGTGGGGGAGGAAAAATAGGAGCATGCATAGGGTAAGAATTCCTAACTAGATATGGTAGAACTGATGGTTCATGATTATGATGAGCAAAATGAGAAATTGGTCACATGACAACATTTGATTGAATGAGACTAACAATTGTTTTGCCAACTAAAAAAATACTGCCCTAATAAAGTCGTAGTGAATCTTGAAAAACCAAGATAGGATTTTGTAGGGACCCCTATCTTGGCCCCATAAGTTTGAATGAATCATTCACAAGTGCCACAGATTTTGAGTTAGGGCCCGCCAAAGTTTGATAATTTTTAGCATAGGGTGCTCAAGGGATGACACCGGTAGGGTATGACCCCGAGCATTTGATCGAGTGGAGGGGGAAATAGGAGCATACATAGGGTAAGAATTCCTAACTGGACATTTTGGAACCAACGGTTCATGATCACGATGAGCAGAACAAGAAATTGGCCACGCGCCAACATTTGATTGAATGAGACTCACGATTTTTTTGCCAACTGAAAAAATGCTGCCCTAATAAAACTGTAGGGAATATTGAAAAACCAATAAAGTATTTTTTAGGGACCCCTCTCGTGGTCTGGTAGGTTCAAACGGATCATTTGTAGGTACCACAAATTTTGAGTTAGGGCCCGTCAAAGTTTGACATTTTTTAGCACTTAGGGTGCTCAAGGGACGACATCATTAGGGTATGACCCAGAGCATTCGACCGAGTGGGGGGGGAGGGGAAATAGGAGCATGCATAGGGTAAGAGTTCCTAAGTGGACATGTTGAAACTGATGGTTCATGATCATGATGAGCAGAATGAGAAATTGGCCACGCGACAACATTTGATTGAATGAGACTGACGATTTTTTCGTCAACTGAAAAAATGTTGCCCTGATAAAATTGTAGGGAATATTGAAAACCAAGATAGGATTTTTTAGGGACCCCTCTTGTTGCCTTGTAGGTTCAAATGGATTGTTCACAGGTGCCACAGATCCTGAGTTAGGGCCTGTCAAAGTTTGACATTTTTTAGCACTTAGGGTGCTCAAGGGACGATGCCGGTAGGGTATGACCCTGAGCGTTTTACCGAGTGGGGGGGGGAATAGGAGCATGCATAGGGTAATAATTCCTAACTCAACATGTCAAAAATGATGGTTCATGATCACAATGAGCAGAATGAGAAATTGGCCACACTACAACATTTGATTGAATTAGATTGATGATTTTTTTGCCAACTAAAAAAATGTTGCCCTAATAAAACCGTAGAGAATCTTGAAAAACCAAGATAGGATTTTGTAGGGACCCCTCTCATGGCCTTGTAGGTTCAAACAGACCATTCACAGGTGCTATGAATTCTGAGTTAGGGCTCATCAAATTTTGACATTTTTTAGCACTTAGGGTGCTTAAGGGACAATGGCGGTAGGGTATGACCCCGAGCATTCGACCGTGTGGGGGGGGGGGGGGCAGGAATAGGAGCATGCATAGGGTAAGAATGCCTAACTGGACATGTCAGAACTGATGGTTCGTGATCGCGATGAGTAGAACGAGAAATTGGCCACAAGACAACATTTGATTGAATGAGACTGACGATTTTTTCACTAACTGAAAAAATGTTGCCCTAATCAAAACCATAGGGAATATTGAAAAATTGAGATAGGATTTTGTAGGGACCCCTTTGGTGGCCCTATAGGTTCAAATGGATTGTTCATAGGTGCCATAAATTCTGAGTTATGGCCCATCAAAGTTTGACATTTTTTAGCACTTAGAGTGCTCAAGGGACGACGCTGGTAGGGTATGACCCCAAGTGTTCGATCGAGTGGGGGGGGGGGGGGGGGGAGGGGATTAGGAGCATGCATAGGGTAAGAATGCCTAACTGGACATGTCAGAATTAATGGTTCATGATCACAATGAGAAAAACGAGATCGCGATGAGCAGAACGAGATCACGATGAGCAGAACAATCTTGAGCAATTTTGCCAATATGAGTAACCTATGACTAGACATAACAAATATTGGTCTATATGACCTTATTTACATTGAGAATCCATAAAAACACTTGTCTTCCAAATTTGACCTTGTGGAGGCCTGATGAGCAAGGAGGTCATTAAATTTGGTGAAGTTGCCAAAGACAACCAAATTTAATACTTATGATTTAGAGGAAATGAATTGTATATAATCTGAAGATTATATAAACAACACTTATGATGAAATGAAATGAATTGTTTTGTTCATTAAATAATTATTATTAACCATTGTTAATAATTGGATTGAAGATTACAGTTTAAAATGATAACACCATGCACACATGAGCAACAATTTATATGATCAAATATCAACTTTTGTATATATGAAAATGTCAAATGATTACAAGTGTATGTCCATACACAAAGATGGAATAAATGCCAACTCAAACAAAATATATGTCTATATACGTGAATGTATGTTCATATACAAAATATACATGCCAACTAGACATGTAAGCATCCCAAAACTATCTATAACATCCTAGGCTACTGATGGATCATCAAAATCGATCCTCTTGGCTGCACTGCTTGGCTCTAAAGGTTCCTGTATAGGAAAAAACAAACCACGATTAAGATTAGCTATATTATATAACTCACATTCGAAAAGTTAACATAAAAATGAACTATAATTGAACTATTCTTCTTTACCACATCTCCATGTTTTCTCTTCATCTTTGGAGGACTCTTGATGTATGTCTTCGGTAGAGGAGGTATGTTTTCAATATTTTCATACACAACCTACATATGTTCACAAACATGGCATTGATACAAGTTAGCATATAATTGTCACTGCTAATAATGAATTATATCTAATAAACAAAAAATAAAATAAACACATGTACCTGAGGCTTCTTCTTCTTCTTCTTTAGATATAGTGGGTGTAGTCAATAAGGATGTGAAGCCAACAACTTTCTGTACATATACACAAGTATGTGAAACTATCAATCTATGTCTAGACATGTATAATCATTATGTTATTTAAACTATTCATTCAATCATATTTGCATTCAATTACCTTTCCCTTGTCTCTAGTTGCACTACCAGATCCCGAGTCGCACAACCCTGCACTCGCACTACTTGTGCCCTACAAGAGTAAAATTAGATATACATGCAAGTTAGTACATAATCTAATTAATACCAATATAAATGATGAGCATGTATGTACAATAAAATACAAACGACTAGGTTCAATATTATATGTATCGTAAAGCTATCAAGGCCAAATGAAATGACCATCAAGGTGCCCTCCTAGATCCATGTCAACTCCTTCTCTATCATTAACTGTTATACAGACCATGTAAATAAAAATTAGTACTTAATATTATCTAGATTATAAATATTGACTTAAAATATATAATTAATTGTGAATATACAAATCTTACCACTACATCATCAACGTATGATGAAGGTGCCTCCTTGCCTCTAGCATGCGAGGACTCTCTGAGGTATCTGTTGGGAAAAATGGTGTCTCAACCTTGCATTTATGCGAGGTTACTATTTATAGTAAGTTTTTATTTGAGCACGAAATGGTGCGAAACTCTCCCTGAAGCTTCTGGTTGGCTAGATAAGCATTCCGGTAAAGTTGCGTCGCAAGGTCACAGCTAGTTTTAAAGATATTAAAGTTTTCGTCTTGGAGGGGTGCAATAAAATGTTTAAACTTAATTTTGGGGACTTTAGAGGCTCCGAAACGCCCTGAAAAGTTTCCGTAACCGGCGAAGCGGGTTACGAGGTGATAGAGCACTTCGCGAGCTTTCCGGCGCTTCAAACGGTTCGTCAATCGGACACCCGGTTCTCAAGTTATGGCCTCCGGAAGTTTGTACTCCTGAAATAGGAAAAATAATTTGTATCGAATACATAAATGAGCTGTAAAAGGGAGCGACACGTGTTGATGTGTGCTTTAACATGTCATAGAAGGGAGATAAGGTCGGCTACACCTTATTGGGTGGTTTTAGCCCATGGTTTTGTAATACCGTTTGACGGTTTCTTGTATTGTATCTCCTATTTATGAGGTGTGTGAGATAGAGGTTGTGTGTAAGAGTCTTATGGCTATTGAGTTGCCTCTGAATCTCTGATTAGTGGTACTCCTGCGAAGAGCTTGCTCTGCAAGTATTTTGTAATCTGTTTTTGATTGCTGAATAAAATATTGAGCTGCTTTTGGAGGGTGGGGTTTTTCTCCCGAAAGGGTTTTCCCCACGTAAATCATTGTGTTGTGGTATGAATGCTATTATATCTATTTCTATTTTCTGTAACTGTTGTAATGATCTGAAAAGTTTTGCATTACCCTCCTCTCAAGGTTAGTGTAGGAAGTTGTTTCCGCTACTTTACTTCCTTACAGTATCCTCCAATCCTTGTCATAATATCTGGTGTATCATGCGTCTCATGCACCTTATAATCTGCAGTGTGCGTAGGAGGATCAATAGGTTGTCCAACTGGATCCAAGCATAGGTGCCCACACATGACATAACTATGGGGCACACAAATGTGTGGAGCCAAGGAGGATGTGTCAGCATCATCGGATGCACCGTTACCATCAAAAGAAGGTTGAGCTACTGCCCCATCCTAAGAAACCAAAAGGATACTCAAAGAGTCAATAGTCGATATGGTCCATGAAACCGCCTCATAGATGATATCTGGATGCTACACTGGAGGTGGGGGATCAATGGGAGGAGGGGGAAATATGGGTCCTGGACTACTCTGACTGCCCCAGGTCTATTTTGGGGTATACCTAAACCCACACCTTGGAAAGGTTGGATGTCAAAGTAGTTCACATGTTTTCCTAAAACAAACTCAACATACATTTTTTTGATGAAGTAGAAGGGGACATCAAGATTGTTGTTGGGTGGTTTATCGAAAACCATCCACCAATGATCCCAAATTTTTTTCACAATATCATCATTTGTGCACCATTTAATAGAAAGTTTTTTTTGGGGGGGTTTACGGGTTGACCAGTGTGGGGATTCACAAACAATGCGATGATAGCGGCTTTGGATATCTTGAGATCCTTGATCTCCTTATGGGACAAGCCATCCGTATATTGTTCCCTCATAGAATCTCACCACAAAAGAGCAACATTGTGCTCCTTAGTGACACTTTCTATACTCTTTGTGATGGACGTGAGGGGATCAAACATTGGGTTTAGGTGAGGGATCCTACGATAGACATTTACAATTCCCTTCAATTGGTTCAAATTTTGTGCAATTAAATCCTAAATTGAGGGGGGGTTTGGCAAAGGAGGGTTTTGTGCAGGAGGGTTTGGTTGTTGCAGTTGTGGTTGATCAATTTTTTTACTGTTATCCCCCATTTTTAACTTAATTGAATGTAAACAATTGAATTTAGTTAAGAAATTTGAACAATTTTGTATTTGATTTAAAAAAACCTAGTTTTCATGAAAAAAATATATTTTGAATGAAAAAACAAATAAACATTAAAAAAATGCAAAAAATTGAATGAAAATGATGAAAAACAATAAAAATCCTACCTTTTATTGGATTTTTTTGCAAATTTGGGTCACAAAATTGGATATCGGATTTGCTAGAATTTGCATAACCCATGGGTAAAAAATAACCCACGGTCTGTTGTAGTCCTCTTTTATTGTCTCAGAGAAATTAGATATCCGATTTTTATAGTTAAATTAATTTAAAATAACAATATATTATATAATATATTAATAATATATAATATAATATAATATAATATAATATTATATAATATAATATTATATTATATAATATAATATTATATTATATAATATAATAATATATTATATTATATAATATAATAATATATTATATAATATATTATTATATTATATAATATATTATTATATTATATAATATATTATTATATTATATAATATAATATATTATTTTATATAATATTATATTATATAATATAATAATATATTATATACTATATATTTCATAATATATAATATATTATATACTATATATTACATAATATATAATATTATATTATATTATATATTATATAATATACAATGTAATATTAAATTATATATTATATAATATATAATTTATTTTTTAATTTAAAATTACCTATAAAAATTGGATATCCGATTTTATCAGGTATCTGATTTGCCTAAGTGTTTACCATGCCAAGATGTACTGACACCCAGGCCAAGCAAAAAGTCAACATGGATTTTCGCATTTTTAGGCAAGTGGAAAAGGCTTTTTTTTCACATTGCCACTTTTTGGCCCCCCATGATCCTACACTAACCCATCGATGGTGTGTCTTATTGTTGATTTTTTGTTTTAGTGAATTTGTCATTGTTTTGGTCCTCGGTTGGTTCTTATTTGTTGTTGTGTCTATGGTTCTAATGTTGGGTGGTCTCATTCCTCATGAGACCCTTGTCTCTTGTCACTTGGCTGCTATGTAAGGGTTTGAGCCCTCTCTCACATTATCTAATCAGATCTTTTTATAATTTTAGTGATTTAATGGTAAGTGGTGCTCGTCAGTTTTACGTAAGATAATAACTCTTAATAGAAATATAGATATTTTCTTACAAATATTTTACAATATCTGATATGCGATGGTCAAGACATCAAGTTTTATTCTGAAGTTGTAACATAGTCAAATTTGAACAAAATTTTCTTCAATATACCTTCTTAAGAGATAAATGTCCATGGGTGAATGAAAATTTGACTTTCTGTGATATAGTGATGCAACATTAATATACTAATATATTGTAAATTTATTATATTAAGATGCATTCTATAATGACATATAAATATTGTGTATCCTAAACATGTGAAATTTTATTTTTATATTTGACCAATAATTATTTACATACCCAAATATTATATATCTAATAATATATTTTAAATAACAAAATAGCTCTAGTAAAATATAAAGTAAATAAATCAAAATAAAAGATGAAGTAAAAATATCTTTTCCAAAAGTTAAATTAAAAATTACATAAATTTTTTTAAAAACTCTTCAAATAGAAATAAATAAAATAATCTAATTTTGATTTCATGGGATCTTTTTGGCTTGGACAACCTTTGATTTTTGTTGTTAGACTTCAATATTTTCTACCCAGTTTATCATAGGTCATGGCTTTTGTCTAACATCTTGGACCCTGTTAAACTTTATATTGTTTTTTTAATATAATGGGTGTTGGCCCTTTCAACTATTTAATTACCAAAATAACATACATAATAAATATAAATAAAATAAATGTTACTATATAAAGAAATATTATTATTATATGTAATTGTATTGAAGGCCTGCAACGAAGAGGGAGTGAAGCTTGTAATACTTACGTCCAACATCGATGCCATTTACCTCGATGCCAATAGGAATCCATAAGACATAGTTGATGGAGACTTCTAGAGAAACCTTGATTACTACATTCAAGCCAAACTTATAGAATGGAAGATGGAATGAAAAATTGTAGAAACAAAAAATCATAGAAATAGAAATTTTAGATTGAAAAAAAGAGATAAAATCCCCAAATAGTATCACTATTGCTATCAACTATAGTCAAGAGGATTGAATTTGAGATCAAAGGAGCGCAAGATGAAAAATAATGGTGAACACAATAGGAGGAAACTGCCTTTTCGCCAAAGATTGCACTAGGCAGATTTCACATTAGATCATAATAGGAAAAGAAATGACTTTCTAAATGCGAGTTTTCTTGGAATAAAGGGAGAGACAAGGGGGCAGATACAATGGTGAAATCATAGGTTCTTATAGGAAGATTGGGGAAAAAATGAGGAAAGATGGGGAAGAAAACAATGGAGGAATGTGTGATCCATTTCAGACTAATAAACAAAATGAGATGATGTCTTGTATAGAAATAGGAGTAAACAAAATACCTATTGGTGGAAGACAAGATTGAGCAAAGAGAGCTTCTATATGCACTTAAATTTTAGGGATCTATATCTTCAAAAGGAGATGAGATTCCAAGGTAACTTTTCAGGAAACCCTAGAAGAAAATGGATAGGTAGAAAATATCAAAATGACAAATCCTAGAGGGGACATCCCATTAAAGACACAAATAATGGGAAGGGAGGGAAGACAACTCTCCAAATCAAAGAGAAAGGGATCATGAAACATAAAAAGGAGGGTATACGGAGACAAAAAATCCCTGGGCAGTAAGCTATTTGTCATGCCTTCATATCTCATGGCCTTCGCAATATGCAAACTAAAGGAATAGGCCCTATTTGTTATATGGGGATGAGAGGGAGAAATCACTCAAGAAATAATCGAATGGTGGAGAAAGACACACCCAGAAAAGGTAAGCATATGTGCCCTTTAGAATGAAGTCTTTTTGTTAGAATGTATGAATATGAATCTAAAGCATGAAATTATATCTGGAAGCCCCAATTTTTTTAAAGGAAGTACTTTTAGTAAGATTAACTAGAGTTCAAATTTCAACCCAATGAACTTCAAGATCAATAAAATGATCAAATGGGTGAGTTTGGTCAGCTTACCGACAGAGTTCTGGGGTGGAGAGATAATTATCAAAATAGGGGATGCCTTAGGTACTTTCATAGGGGTGGATCAGGAGGTTTTGAATGATAAATTGGGGGATGTGGCCAACATATGTGTAAATTGACATAGACATGGGGATTTACAAGGAGCTAGAGATTATTTCAGAGGGAGGTAGATGAAAGAAAAAAGTGGGGCCTCTAATTAATAATATCTCGAAGCGATGTTTAGAAAGAGAAAAAATGAAAAAATGTTCTTCAAAAACCATAGAGATAGATGAGGGTTATGATACTCAATTAAATGGATTAGCTAAAACTATTCAAGAATATATTAACCCTCCAAGTCTAAGCATGAGTTCCATGGAATCATATAAAGTAGAATGGGAAGAAACATCACAAAATGGAAAAGAAACTATAGAGAGCCATTCAAAGAAAAGAAAGAAGATCTCATCTATATCAATAATGGATGTTGGATCCAATGAAAAGGATCAAAGGAGTGAGGAATCGACTACACCCAACAATCAAGGTAGAGAAATAGAAATAGAATTGGTGGTCCTCCTTAAGGATATAGAGGAACTTAGTTAGACTTATTTGACATAATTTGGAGGAAGTAAGACAAGAAAATGAGGGAACCACAATAATGTCCAATTAGAAAAGGAGATTGATAGTTATAAAGAAGAAAGATTTATCCCTGAAGAGACTATCTCTTTGGAAAGAAAAGGGAATATTATAGATATAGCAGAGCAAGACATTGGTGTGAATACTCTAGAGGAACAATGGAATTTGGTAAATTTGAGTGGAAGAGTGAATTGGAAACTTAATCTAGAGAGAGAAGAGGGGTTTAGGAAATTAGAAAAAAATAATCTACAAGTGGGAAATGGTAGCAAGGATATCTTTAAGGACTTGGAAGAGGTAAGAGCGGAAGACATAGAGGAGGATTTTGAAGATTTGGAGTTAGATAAAGCAATGAGAATCAAAGAAAGAACATTGGAACAAATTATATCAAGGATCAAGGGCCCTAGAATCCTAGAGAAAAGGATGAGGAGGGTGGCTACAAGAAGTTGAGTCCCACTTTTGGGAAAAAGTGGAAGTGTTTTCTTCATTTTTCAAATTTTTTGTCGATTGATGTCAAAATTTGATGCACTTAGAGATTGAATCTCAAAAAACTTCAGTAGTAGAAAATGTAGTGCTCAGAGTCTACTTTTCAAATATGTAAATTATTTTAATACCCACATGGTAGAAATAGATTTTTATTAGACATGTTTAAAAAATGGTTTTTCAAAATGCCTATTTCAGGACCATACCACACGTGTACAACCACCCTTTTTTTTATGCAAATAAATGAATTTTTGTAAATCCTTTTGGAAAATGATACCTAGGACACTAAATATTGATGAGAATATTTTTTTTTATTTTTTTATTGAATATATATTTTTTTATTAATTTTTAACTGACAATAAAGTATATTTTCAAAACATCGGTTGTACGACCACCATAATTTGATGAAAATTTTATCTTTTTTAATTTATTTTTTAATATTCAAAATAATTGTATGTAGATTCATGTCATATAATTTACTTTTCTAGAAACCTAAAAACAAAAAAGTTATTAAAGTTTTACTGAACCTCGGTATTTTAGGTTTAGGTACCACTTTTGATTAATAAATAATACCAAAAAAGTAAAAATGATCTTATCACTATGAAATTTACATGTTGAAATCAAGATGCTGAGAACTCTAATGGGTTTTCATTTCGTTGAAAAATTCAATTAGGAAGACCCTCAAAAATTTAGGCCAAGGTAGAAATCTGATGTTGTTTCACCTTAGCCATTTTTTTGGAGGTCCAAGCATAGACCAAGCCTATCCCGAAGCAAAAAACAAGGCTAAGGGTTGTTTCCCACCTCTAATTTTAAAAAATGGGCTCCCGTTTTTTAAATTCAAAAATGGGTGCCCGTTTCGCTTTGTACCATCGAAAGTTAAATGTGTGCTCATTTTTAAAACGGGCACCCGATTCTAAAATGGGCACCCATTTCATTAAATAATGAGCGCCTATTTATGAAAGGATCTGTTGGGCCAGAATCTGGCCCACAAGCACAAATTCCAATGATTGAATGATTTTTCAATCATTGCCTGATAGGTACGATCTACAAAGAGAATGTTTTGATTAATCATTCTTTTTTCTTGTCTTATTATATATTTGGTAAGGAGATCGATTCAAATTCAAAATTTGGTGCAGCCATGGGATCAAATCAACACAAGAAGAGGCAAAGGAAGGTTCTGACAGCTGTGGAGATTGCGGCAAATAGGGAGGAGGCAATAAATCAACGAGAGAGAAGAGAAAGAATGAGACAAGGACCTTCAAGTTCCACAATCATTTCAGAAGAGGAGAACATCGATGAGACCATAAATGCTGATGTAGGAAACACAATAGAAGCATTTAATTCAGGTTCATCTTCTAATCCATTATTAGATACAAGTATGTCTTCATAGCCTTAAGTTTTTTCTAATGAAGAAATTGTTAAATTTGTAGAAGCAGATTACTTATTAAATCAGGCGCCAATTGAAAATCAAACCTCAAATGAAATTAGAACTCAAGTTGAAACTGAAATTGAAATCCAAATTGAAACCCCAAATGAAACTAGATCTCAACTTGAAATTGAAATTGAAACCGGAATTGAAAATCCACCTGCAACTGAAACCAATAATGTGAATGTAGACATGGAAACACCAATTGAAAATGAAACATGTTTGAATGATAATCAAACGAATGAAAATTTTGAAATTAAACGTGATGTACTAGACAATCTTCTTGGCTTGGTTTCATGGAGACAGATTAGGACACATGCAAATAGATTATTTAGACATTTTTTTTATAATAATAAATTTGGGTTTCAATGTCAATTAATGGTACAACTAATTAAAATGACTAAAACGCAAAAAGTGATGAAGACGTTAGGCTTTTATGTCAAACCCATGAAGAAGGATGAGTCTTTAAAACAAGTTGTATCAATTGTTGCTAGCGCCTTTGATACAATCAAAAAGAAAAAGTCATTCTAAAGATAAAAATGTGACACGACGGGAAATAACAACTTTAGTAAGCCAAACAACTTCTAATAAAAGAATGATGAGTAACATAAGTGGATATCTTAATATTCATCGTAAAAATTTGTCAAGAGTTGTAAAAAAAGAGTTAACTTTGAAAGTGATCTGGAAAACAATTTGTGGACTTTTAGTGGTAGACTACAAAGGTCTGATATGAAACTTACTGGTGAAGTCAAAACTTTGATCAAAAAATTCTAGCATGATAATGTGAGAGTATCACCTAATGCTAGAGACGTTCTTAAATTAAGAGTTGGGTCAAAAATTCGTGATCCACATCCAAAACACCTATTGGACATGACTCAAACTGAATTGTACAATTTTTTTTTGGATGTTAACGTGTTGACTATTAGAGTTTGTCAAAGGTCTTTTGAAAAGTGTAAACCTTGGTATGTTCAAATTAACAAGGAAAGAGTCACATGTTGTTGCAAAACTCAGTTCAATTTCGCTACCATTATGATGTATTTCAATATATAAATGTTAACATGCATAGTAATGGAATGTTGCAAGAATGTGGTATAAATATACCACCTAAAACTATAAAGGAGTTTATATCAAGTTTTTTTTGCAACCCACCAAATGAGAAAATTTTTCTTTTCAATGCATGTGTTTCCGGTGTATGTGATATATGTGGTAATCTTGCATTGTTGGATGAATGTTTGCATGAAAATATTTCAATTGATTTTGGACAACAATTAGTTGATGTTAAAAGATTTAAAACTATTGAGAATCCACTGAAGGATGGAATGAATGGAAAGGTTGGAAGACGATGCGATCTAATCACTGAAAAAGTTAGTATTCATGCATTTATGAATGAATTTAAGAGTAAGATCGTACCTAAATATGTTAAACACTCTCAAAATTCTAGATGACTCAATGGTCAATTTTGAATATGTAAGGATACATTTATTGTTGGTAGTATACTTTTGGTTGTTGACTTTGCAGAGAAATACACGGTTGCACCACAAGATGAGGTCCAATCACAATGCTACAATTCAGTGCAAGTATTGATTTTTGCCCATATTGTCTATAGGCATGCACCAGATAGTACAGAAGAGGATCGTAAAATTTTGAGAGAGTACCATTTCTATATGAGTGATAATAAATTACACTCATCTGAGGTTCTCCAGTATTGCTTCAAGACCTTTTTTGAGAATTTGAGGGAGAGAAAAATTCAAATGACACAACATCTAATATGGTCAGATAATTGCATAGGGCAATTCAAGAATGCTAGAATGTTTTATCGGTTGAGTAGGATTCATAAGAAAACTAATATTGAACACATGTGGATTTTTTTTGAGGCTGGACACGGGAAATGAGAACATGATGGTGCCAATGCATGTGTTAAGAGAGCCCTTTGCAGAGAGCAACTTAAATTCGAGGAAAAGGCTAAATTTAAAAATGCAAGTGCAATTGTGGATTAGTGTAGTGCAACTTTATCCATAGGATCAAGTCAGAACTCTACAATTAGACGTTTCTTCTAGCTAGTTAAAGAGGAGAATATCTTTCCAAGATATGATTGTGATACAATCAATGGGTCAGCTAGATGGCATTCATTTAAGAGTTCTAATCCTAACACTTGGACTATATGGACTAGAGAGCTTGCATGTTTTTGTCAATTTTATGTTGTGGGTGAATGAGAAGAATGCGAGAATATAGAATGGGTCAAAGAATGGCGACAAAAATCTTTAACACCTAGTGAGACACAATATCAAGCTATTAGAAGAAATGAAGACCTAGATCATGCATTTTCATTAGAAGATTATGATCGTGTTTCAGACCTCATACAACCTGGTAATTTAATTCAATTTCTTGTTTATAACTTTAAATTATATATTTTTATGTATTGTCATATAATTAATAACTGTATTTGAATTATAAATTCTAACAAGTTTTATATCTACACATACTTAAATTTGTTTTCTAGGACATGTGTATGTTGTTGTTGCACCTGAGAATAATGATGAGTAGGTTGAGTATTGGCTAGCTAGATGTGTAGAACCTAATAAAAATTTGATATGTGATCAAGTAGATGATGATGGTTTTCAGTATCCAATTGGGTTTGTTGTAGTAGTTGGCACATGGCTACACAAATACGTAACAAGAAGGAATGGCTTACCAGCTTATGAAGACTATCAATCAGAAAAGAAGATTATACACTATTCTCATTTGGTGGTGGCAACAAACATCAAATTAGAAAGATACAAAGATGGACCTACTAATAAGGTATTGTGGACACTTTCTGTAGAAGAGCATGAGGCAATCATAGATGCATTGCAAAAGAGAGAGGATGCAGATGGTAGATTAGGTTGAATCAAATTTATATGCATGTAAGTTTGTGTTAGTTGTGTGAACTTTTTTATATTTAATTATGATGATTTTTTTTCTTTGTCCCTTTAACATTGTATATGTCTAAATTTGATACAATTTTGGTTTCATAAACAATATTGTATTAGTTGTCTTCTTCTTAATGTTATTTTGTGCACATTGTAATTGTGTTACAATCATTCTAATTTTTTTATTGTGTTACATTGTATTTGTCTAGTTTTGATACAATTTGGGTTTCATAATAATTTAATGTTATTTTATGCACATTGTAATTGTGTTACAATCATTCTAATTTTTTATGATATATTTATTTTATCATATTCTCTTCATAGATTAATTGTAAGTTCTTGATTTTATTATTATTTTAAGAATAGGATGTTATTGTAAACTATGATAATTATTTTATCAAATTATAAATTGTTGCACTATAAGATGATCAATCACAATGTTAAAATATAAAGTCATAAATAGATCATATATAATCACTAGAGGGCACCAAATCACATAACAACTGATCATATATAATCCCTAGAGGGCACCAAATCACATAACAAATGATCATATATAATCACATAACAAGACATGATATCATAATAGCAAGGAAATGACATAATAAAAAAAGTCCTATATATAATCACATAACAAGTCTTGATGACATAATAACAAGTCCTGAAAAAATAATAACAAGAAAATGACATAATAACAAGTCCAAATAACATAATAACAAGTCCCAGGATAACATAACAACTGTCATCATAAAAAGTCCATAATATAATAACATGACATGATCTAAAATATATAAGCTAAGAACTCTCATGCATCTCATCTGTAGCCATCTTCACTCCATGTGAAGGTGGCTGAGATGAATCATCTTGTTGCACGTGGTCCTGAGATGCACCATCTTGTGTGTGTGCAGTATCAGTGTCTCCACCCTCATGTAAACAATTAAAGGATTTTACATGAGAAGAAGTTACTTGCATAATTCACTTATAAAGTAATTAAATACTGAAAATTTAAAATAAATTACCATATGACCATGCTCTACAACACCCTCACTAGTACGTAGAGGTCCACTATATCAAACAAGAAAAGTGGTTGTAGTCAAGTCCTGTAAAAAAACATTGTACATCAATTTTGATAATCCCTATAAAAGTCAGATACATAGTATAAACAAATTAGAAATTATTTTTCTAATCATCACCATAAATGACAATGTCGACGGTTGCATCTGGCTCAATCTCGTAGTCATACCAATACTGGTAGTGGTATCGACCTGAACAACATATATAAAGAATGAATCAAACTTGTATATACATAAATTATAAAATATATATATAGACTACAAGTTTATCGCAAAAAAGCATACATATGGTGTGTCATGTGCAGCCAAAGTAACTGATGGGTGAAGGCATACATGTGATACACCATCAAACAGTCCAGAAGCCTACAATTGCAAAAAATAACGAACATGAATCAGATTTGTACATAAATTAGTAAGCATATTGATGTCATGGAAATGGGGACAAGGCAACAACAAAGTTCAATGTTAATAAGTTAGTTTCAACCATAAAAACAAAACAAAGAACTAAAAACCATTCCAAACATATCAAGAGAGATTTCAAAAAGCATGAAAGAAGTTTAACAAAATAAAAGAAAGGAGAAGAGCCTCCCTAAGATGCTTCCATGATGCCTTTTGATGCTTCTCCCTTGTTTCTCTCCTCTCCAAGTCCCAAATGAGTGTAGCTCTCAGCTTTTAGCACTAGCCATGGATGCCATATGGAGATTCAAGATGGTTGAATATGATAAGCAAATACTATGCAAGAGTAGATAGTGATGCTATGAAAAAGCTCTATGCTAATGCCAGTATAACAACAATACTCTAAAATGCTTCTCCTTTTGCTTGAGGAGAAGGGTTCTATTTATAGAAGAAATAGGGAAATGAAGGGTTAAGATTGAGCAATCTTAACAAGGGTTAGGATTGAAAGTTGGGGATCCATGTGCACAATTGGCACCAATAAAATGGTGACAAGTTTCAACATAGGATTGGGTTGAGAGAAGAGGTTGGAGGCATTAAAGGCCTGAGAAGACCTCATGGTTATCTAGAAGGCAAGGGTCAAGTCTAAATTAAGATTACCCACTGGATTAAGAGTTAATCCAAGGATAAACCTTTGTGCAAATGTTTAAGAGATAATCATGGTCAAAGCATTAATGGCCTGATGAGACCTTTGGGTTGGGTAGAGGTTGAGTCAAAACAAATGTTTTAACCATGTGGGAGGGTTGAATTAACCATTAATGGTTATTGGAGACTTTGGGGATTAAGTGGTTGAAGGTTGAAAGCTTTCAAAGGTTATCCAAGACTTTGAGGGTTAATTTGTTGAACACACAAAGCATTAATTGCTTTTCAAAGACTTTGGAGTCTTTGAGAAGTGACTCCAATTTGCTTAGGAATGTGACAATATTTAGGGGATGGATTAGGCTAATTAGGAAGGGTTTAGAAGAATTTAGAAGGGGTTTAGGCATGCAAGTGGATTTTGTAGGAAAATGCAAGTGGGAGAAATTTTGGTATTTTCAATTAAAATAAAATCATTTATTTCAATTAAATGGTGTAATTTGCATTTGGATAAATATTCAAATAAATATTAATTTATTTAAATGAGAAAAATGAAGATAAAGCATTTAAAATGCTTGAAGACTTTGAGGGAAACCATTAAAGGCTTGAAGACTTTAAGGAAAACCATTAAAGTCTTAAGAAGATTATAGAAGGAAGCCATCAAGTTTGAATACTTTAAGGGAAACCATTAAAGGTTTCAAGTGGGTGAGGATAAATAGGATTTTAAATAAATAATTTATTTAAAATAGTTGTGCAACTTGCTTTTGTAGGAAAATACAAGTGGGTGGAGGATAAAGGTGTTTTAAATAAATTATTTATTTAAAATAATTGTGCAACTTGCTTTTGTAGGAAAATACAAGTGGGTGGAGGATAAAGGTGATTTAAATAAATTATTTATTTATTTAAATGTGAGAGGTGGGATTTTGGGGGTTTTAAATAAATATTAATTTATTTAAATGTGAGAGGTGGGATTTTGGGGGATTTAAATAAATATTAATTTATTTAAATGTGAGAGAAGATTTAATTAAACAAATATGATTTATTTATTTAATTAATGGTATGAATTTGGTTAAGTGAATTAAATCAAATAAATTGAATAATTTATTTAATTAATAGGAGAATGGGGTTAAGATGAATTAATTAAATATTAATTTAATTAATTATTAATTGATGGTTAAATAATCAAATAAATACTAAGTATTCATTTAATTAAGTGGACAGATTTATGTGACTACATTTGCCCCTCTTTGAGACGGTGCGGTTTATCGCGTCGTTTCAAAGAAAGAAAAATAGGTGTGAAGAAATGCCCCATAAAATGTAAATTTAATGGGTGGTATGCCCCCTCGAGAGATGGGCCAAATTTTGTTTTGAAAAATCGGGCGATCTCTCGAAAAAGAATGCAAAGTGGAGGGGAGGTAGAATAGAAGAAATTAGAACTAATGATGAAAGAATGGGAGAAAATGGAGTGAATATGAAGAAACAACAAGCCAGCGAGTACCCTGAGGTCATGCAAGAGATACATAACAGATGTAGTGTGGGGTTTTGATTGATGCTATACAATTGATCAAAATTGGTTGGACAATCTGGTGCAATCGATTGAATTGCCCCGGTCAAGTCAAAGCGTGACAGTTGATGTCAGTTGGTCGCTTGGACATGATAAAGTCTGAGTAAGTGAATCAAAGTGACCTGATGGTGACTTAGACAATTGATGTAATTGCCCGATGAAGTCAAGGTATATGAAGCAAAATACTCGTTGAGACGTAGACAATTGATGTAATTGTTCGTTGGATTGTGTTTGATTGGCTAATCAATTGATAGTATGTGCGTGTGATGGATGGTTGTGGGGAATCATGGCAGCCCCGTTGAGACTAGGTCATTGTGATAAATGCCTGATGTAGTCTAGGATTACCATAATCGATTACCTGTTGAGACCCGAAGATACGTGATCAGAGTATCTGTTGATAGTCTAGGTGTGTGGGAGTCGATGTATCTGTGTAGACAGAGTAACTGGCTTAATTTTGTGGATGAGTGAGGATGGGAAGCGATGAAGGGATTAGGATGATGTTGATGATCAAGATAGGGAGGGTGAGGGGGGATTTGATGTTAGATAGAAGATATGGAGGACTAGGATCGAGTCCTATGGAAGAAGATGAGTAAAATAGAGTATGCATTATTATGACTACGTATGCATGATATGCAGCTATTATGAATGTATGGATGGTTGGAATGCAACGGAATGCAGTATATATAGATGAGATGGAATGACGATCCATAGTGCTCTATTTTCATCATTGAGCTTTAAAATGTTGGAAGAGAATACAAGCAACTTGACATAAAGATTCAAGATGACCAGAGTATTTCTTACATGGATTTTATATAGCAAGTTAATACAAGCAACTTGATATAATGGATCAAGTTGACCTGAGTATTGCTTGCAGAACAGACAAGGATTATCTCCTTTCATGCATGACTTGGATCGTCCTCCTTGATCTTAGACTGATCATATCCTGAGACAAGTGCATACCGTAATAAGAGATAAAACCTTTATCCAAATTGGATGAGGAGGAACCAAAGAATGAGCAGTGTACCTGTAAACAAACAGTATATACATAAAGAATAAAGAATATGGATCCTTGGTAATGGTTCATGCTCATATGGTCGAGATATACGCTGTAGTCAGCAAGCCGTAATGATCTATGACTACATTTGGCATAAGATCACGTAGCTTGGTGAACTTCCCACGTAGACACCATTAGTACATGCCCCAGAACTTCATCGGAAATAATGCACAAACGATACAAAACAATGTTGAAAAGATCCCGATATAGATAAACAAATGAATTACTCACAAATCAACCAAGTATACAGCCTAACAGAATTTTCTTGTCAAAGAAAACATCATCTTGTCTTTGTTTTGGTAAGGAAGGATGCATCCTTGTTTAAAGACAGGTTTGGATTTGTTAATGTCGATTGTGTGGTTTGATTGGTAAATGGTCATTGTGTGAGTAGTTTGTCGCAATGTTTGTTTTGGTATCTGCATGGATGAGTATGTACAAGGTGTTGCCATGTTTTTGTGTGATTTTTCAATGGTTTTGTCGATGTTTTTGGATTTTGAATTGTTTTGAATGTTTTTGGTATTTTTGCGAGATATTTTTGAATGTTTTTGGATTTTTGATGATTGTTTGAATGAAGAACTTAATGAATCATAAGACAATGTAGAATCCACTTCCATCAATAGGTTAAAGGCATTGCCCCCAGTTTTAGACATGACTATGAAAAAGCGGGATGCAAGATGTATGGAGTACTATCATAATTGCAGAGGAATAACAAGCCATGGTTGATGGATGGATGGATGTATGTATGAAGTAGATGTGATCGCCACAAGTCTGAAAGATAATGGAGCCATAGCCTTTACGAGTGGCGCCTGTTTGCCAGGTTTTCACCATCGTTCTTACCCAAGGTGCCACCGGAGTGGTTGTTCACCGTTTGGATGCATGATTTTTCTTTACTTTTTTGAATGTTTTTGTATTTTCTTTAGGACATTTTTGTGAATGTTTTTTGGTATTTTCTGATAGGCAGGGGAGCCTGATGCTCTGTACAGCTTATGTGTAAAACCGTTTGAGGTGCATGCTGTTGATTGGATCTGCGAGCGGTTCTCCGTCTGATGTAGCCAACTGATATGCCCCGGACCCGAATACAGCAGTGACAACATATGGGCCTAGCCAATTTGATTCAAACTTGCCTTGATGTTCTCTGTTTGGTTGGTTGCGAGGATTCTCTCGAAGAACAAGATCACCTACCTCAAATGTACGAGGTCTAACTCGGTGATTGTAGCTTCTACTCATGCGCTGCTGATAGGCTTTGAGATGGTTGTATGCAGCTTGTCGCTTCTCATCAAGTAGCTCCAAGTCCTGAAGGCGTGAGACTCTGTATGCGTCATCATCAATGAGATTGTGCAAGGAAACCCTTAATGATGGTATCTCGACCTCAATAGGCAAGATAGCTTCTGCACCATAGACCAATGAATAAGGAGTTGCACCTGTAGGGGTTCGAATGCTAGTTCGATATGCCCATAGTGCTGGATTCAATTGAATATGCCAATCACGACCGGCATCATTGACTGTCTTCTTTAGGATTCTCAATATGTTTTTATTGGATGCTTCGGCCTGACCATTGCCTTGTGGGTAATAGGGAGTGGAAAAGCGGTGTTGGATATGAAATTTCTCACAAAGTTCACGGACATCCTGATTTTTGAAAGGAAGACCGTTATCTGTGACAATGGACATGGGCACACCATACCGACAGATGATGTAATTGAGGATGAATGAGGCGATCTGCTTGCCGGTGACTTGGGTAAGTGGAACAGCTTCGATCCACTTGGTGAAATGTTCGGTGGCGGTAATAATGAATTTATGGCCATTGGATGAAGATGGATGGATTTTACCCACAAGGTCAAGGCCCCATTGGCAAAAAGGCCATGGTGTTGTGATTGGTTGTAGTTCCTGTGCTGGTGCATGTATCAGGTCGCCATGAACTTGACATTTCTTGCATTTCCTGACAAAGTAGTAGGAATCCTTTTCCATAGATGGCCAATAGTATCCAGCTCGCATGAGTTTCTTGGCTAGTGACGGACCACTTGAGTGAGTCCCGCAAATTCCTTCATGTACCTCTTCCAAAGCCTTTGTTATCTCATCTTGTTCCAGACATCGAAGGAGAGTACCATCAAGACTACGTCGGTATAGGGTTTCAGCAATAATGGTATATCGAGCAGTTTGGCGAATGAAGGTTTTACGTTGATTATTTGATTGGTTGGAAGGAAGGGTGTGATCGCGGAGATAGGTGTAGAACTCACCGTACCATGGGGATTCAGAACCAACAAGGCAACATATCATTTCAGATTCGGGGATATCATAAGCGGGGATCCAAAGTTGTTCTACCAAGAACTCGTAGCGTGTTGAATTCTGTGGAAGATCTAATAGAGATGCGATGGTAGCCATGGCGTCAGCAGCTCGATTCTGATCTCTTGGTATCTGCTCAAAAGTGATAGTAGTAAATGATGTCTTTAGATTGTCCACCATTTGCTTGTATGGCATGAGTTTATCATCTTTGGTCTGATACTCATCTGTTGCTTGTCGAATGACTAGTTGGGAATCGCCATATACTTGTAGTTCTTGTAATTTCCATTGTACGGCTAACCTGAGTCCCGTGATCAAGGCCTCATACTCTGCTATGTTGTTTGTGCATGGAAATGTGAGCCTGTAAGACTTCGGGATGCTATCACCTTGAGGTGTGATAAACAGAATGCCTGCCCCCGAGCCGTGCCTAGTGTATGAACCATCAAAATATAGTTTCCATGGTTGTGCTTCTGTGATCATGAATATCTCTTCATCTGGAAAATTGGAAATGAGAGGATGATCGCCTATGAGTGGTGCATCGGCCAACTGATCTGCAATAACTTGACCTTTGATAGCTTTACGGTCCACATACTCAATGTCAAATTCACTTAGAATCATTACCCATTTGGCCAAGCGACCTGTCAATGCTGCTTTGCTGAGTAAATACTTGAGTGGATCAATCTTTGCAATGAGTTGTACCTTGTGTGTCAACAGATAGTGTCGCAATTTAGTGGCTGCTAAGATTACTGCTAGGCAAGCTCGCTCAATAGGTGTGTAATTGAGTTCATAGCCAACCAGTGTGCGAGAGATGTAGTAAATAGCACACTCTTTTCCTTCTGCATTATGTTGTGCCAGTAATACACCTAATGCTGTACTTGTCGTTGAGATATAAAGTAACAACGGTCTACTTGGATCTGGTGGCATCAGCAATGGTGGATTTATGAGATAGTCTTTAAGCGCCTGAAATGCTTGCTGGCATCGGGCATCCCACTGAAAGCGGATGTTCTTGTGTAGCAGGTGTGTGAAGGGGTGACACTTATCAGCCAATTGTGCAATGAATCTGCGGATGGATTGAAGCCGTCCTTGTAGTGTCCTTAGCTGACTGATATTCCTTGGAGGTGGCATGTCCATGATTGCCTTAACCTTTGCTGGATCGACCTCAATACCTTTGCTTGAGACAATGTATCCTAGAAGCTTCCCGGAGGTCACTCCGAAGACACATTTCTTTGGGTTGAGTCGAACATGGTATTGTTCCAGTCTATCAAAGATTTTATCTAAGATGTGAAGATGTCCTTCTCTAGTAAGTGATTTTGCTAGTAAATCATCCACATAATCTTCCATCATAGTATGCATCATGTCATGGAAGATGGTGGTCATTGCTCTTTGATAGGTTGCTCCTGCATTCTTTAGACCAAAAGGCATTACATTCCAGCAGTATGTGCCCCATGGACATGTGAAGGTTGTCTTATGTTGGTCCTCTGGTGCGATCTTTATTTGATTGTATCCTGAAAAGCCATCCATGAGTGAAAGCATGGCATGTCCTGCTGTCAAATCCACTATGATGTCGATATTTGGTAGGGGAAAGTCATCCTTAGGACATGCCTTATTCAGATCTCTGAAGTTTGTACAAATGCGGATGCCCCCTTTTGGTTTGCCGACTGGCACAATATTGGAGATCCATTCTGCGTAATCAATTGGTCTAATGAAACCAACATCTAGGAGTTTCTTGAGTTCTGTTTTGACTAGCATGGCAATCTGAGGATGCATCTTACGAAGCTTCTGCTTGACAGGTTTGGCTCCTTTTGCTACTGTGAGATGATGCATGACTAAATCTGGATCAAGCCCAGGCATGTCTGCATATGACCATGCAAAGTTGATCTGACGCTGTTGGAAGAACTCTATAAATTGAGGCTGTTCCTCTGGAGTGAGAAGAGATGCCAGATGTATGATATGAGGGTTTTCAGGAGTCCCCACATTGTATTCTTTAGTCTCCTCAATGAGAATCGTCGATCGTTCCTGTTGTGTACTAGCAGGGAGAATGTCAAACCCTTCATCCTCAAGTGCCTCAGAAAGGTTTTCACCGTTGGATACGCTCTTTCTTTTTACTTTTGTTGGATCAAACAGTGCCACAGTGTGGTTTTCACTAGAAGATCCATGTTTTAATGTTATATTTTTGCAGCTGAAGGGTTTGGCATCCGCCCCGAAGTATGCTGCGCTATTAAGTTCAATGGCGAATCCAGCTTTGTGATCCCCGCTTGGTAGATTATCCCTTAATTCCAAAAAGTCAATGATAGCCTCATCGTTTTGGAAGAGGTCAAGACATGGGGGATTTGGTTGATTCCATTCGATGAGTTCAGGGTGGATAATGGGCATTACTTCATCGATTAAGTTAAGTGTAGGAGATGTATCAGTGAGGGTTAAGACAGTGTGGTGAAGGTCGTTGATGGTACTCTCCCTGTCAGAATCCGGCGTAGGATGAGACGTAGGGTCTGTGGAAGATGTTTCCAGCTCAGGTACCCAAGTGGTCTTTATCTGTGATTCTCCGTAAACAGGAATGTCTTTGCGTGGCGGAGGTGGTGACGTGTCTTCCTCATCTGAAGTGTTAAGCTGTACAGAATCAAATTCCCACTCATGTGAGTCAGTCTCTGAATCACTTTCGAGCATCCGATTGCTATACCATACTGGGATGTCGCTGGAGTTGAATACTGCAGGTGTGATTGGTTTATGTATCCTTGTAGTGATCGGTGTTGCAGGAATTGTGATGGGGTTTAATGGATTTGTCACTGGAAGTATCGGTAATGGTGACTCAGTGGCTTCTGCTGGAACTACTGGTGCCATAGATGCTGCTGCGGGTTCCAATATAGTTGCTGCTACAAATGGTGTTGCTGATAGGATTACTGGTTCGTTTGATGGGATGAGTGACATTGGTGATGGTGGAGTTGTGAGCCTTGAGGGGGCAGTGGGGATAGTGCTTGATGGTGCTTTGATTATGAAAGGTATCCTCTTTGCAGTAGGTGGGCAAAATGGTTTGCTGGGTTTTCCTTTGAATCTGAGTTTAGGAAGGATCTCTTTTTCAAAGCCAAGGCCTGTATTACCTTTGGGCTTGAATTCTGGTAGTAGAGGTTCGTGTCGTCCTTGTTTGCAGTATCCCAAAGCACTCTGACCATCATATCCCATTCTTTGCATAATGAGGAGGCCTTTGCCATATTGTTCCGTAGGAAGTGTAACTTGCGGTTTGTCAGTGGTGATGGGATCTTTATAGATCCAGTCCGCCAGGTCCTCATCTTGTGTCTCTTCCTCTTGACTCTTTCCAAGAATGAAAGGCGTTAAGGCACATGGAGGCGTGATTAGTGGTTGCTGGAGCAACTGCTGTGGTTTACCATGTGTTCTAGGAGAAGTGGGCATTTGTCCCACACAAAAGAGCTGACTCAAGTTGTATTCTCCAGGACCTTCCTCTGCGATTTTCATCTTAAGCTTTTCTTGCTTGGGTATAGGGGTGTTTGAACTAGCAAGAGAGGCGGGATTTACATATGATGTGGAGGAAATGGCTTCCCTATTATTAGGAACAGTAATTTCTGGTTGATGGCTGATATTATGGCAAAATGCAAAGGGATTTGCATCGCCCAGGATTGTGATCTCGACCCCGTTATGTGGGAACTTGATACATTGATGGTAGGTAGATGGAACAGCTTGCATGGCATGTATCCAAGGTCTCCCTAATAATAGATTATATGGCAGAGGAAGGTCCAGAACCTGACAAATGATATGCTTTACCACAGGGCCCACTCGGATTGGTAGTACCACAGCTCCTTTGGATGAACGCTCTGCATCATCATAGGCTTTGATGGTGATCTTCTTACGAGGATCCACTGATTCTATTGCATATCCCAATGCTGTGACCAACTGTAGTGTGCAAATGTTTAGGCCTGCTCCATTATCGATCAAGAATCGCTTGATCCTGTGTTGGTTGACGAAGCCTTCAATGTGGAGTGAGGCGTTATGAGGTTGCTGGAAGGAAGAGTTGTCACTTTCAGAAAAAGTGAGACAAGGTGATGACTTTAGACTTCCAACCATGGCTTGAAATTGGTCTGTATTTAGATTTGCAGGGACTGACGCCTCTTGGAGTGCTTGATCCAAGATAGTTTTATGAGATGGTGATAGGCGCAGTAGTTCTAAAATGGATATGAGCGCAGGGGTTTTGTCTAATTGTTCCACAAGATTGTACTGCTTTGGGATGGAGGTGGTGCCTTGTGGAGCTGCCTTGATGGTAACTTTGCCGCGACGCGTAACAACATTGCAATTTGAGGTGGGATTTTTGAAGGTGATAGTTGCAATTTGTTCACTGGCATCATACAGGTGATTGATAGTGTAATTATACGCAGCCTGCGTATAATCAGTGGTATCAGGACCTCGTCTGGAAGTGGAAGGACCCCTTTGATCTTGTGATGGAAGTGGATTCTTGAACATCTGATGATCATTATTGGTTGTTTTTGGGTCATGTCCTTCAATTTCAATTTCTCCTCGGTCAATAAGATCTTGAATGAGATCTTTCAATCGGTGACAATTACTTGTCTTGTGTCCTCGTCCTTGATGGAACTCACAATGTTCAGTAGCTCTCCACCATGCTGGTTTGACCTGAGGCTCATAGTTGGATAGTTTAGGTAGAGTGACCAAATTCTGAGAAAGGAGTTGTCGCAACACTGTTTCAATGGGTTCCCCTAAGGGAGTGTATGTACGTTTTTGTTTTTGTGGACGAGGTCTTGGTTCATCCTGAGATGTAATGCGACCTTGATTAGGAGGAACATTTGTGTTATTCTGAGGTGGAGGATTTTGTCCTGCAAACCGAACCATAGGTTGTGCATTTTGGATAGTTCGAGCATCCACAACCCCATCGTTGACGATATTTTTATTCTTGTTCCAGAAGTTTGGTTTATCACTATTGAATCGCGGGCGAGGACCATCTTTTGGTTCATTAAAGATTTTGATGAGTCCTTTCTTGATGAGTGCCCTTTCACATTTTATACCTTTGGTGATCATATCGTTAAAGGAGTCTATGTCTTTGACATCCAGGTGAAATTCCATTTCTTCGTTTAAGTTGGAAATGAAAATTTCCACTAGTTCTTGTTCAGGTAACTGAAGAGAACGTCTGCTAGACATTTGGCGCCATCGTTGCAGGAATACTGAGAATAGTTCACCTGGTTTTTGTTTGGTATTGCATAGATCAGCCATGGTGATGTCACGTTCAATGTTATAAGAGTAATGAGATAGGAACTTCTGGATGAGTTCCTCAAATGTTCTAATGCCTCCTGGAAGTCGGGAAAACCATGATGTGGTTGTTCCTCCCAAGCTTTGGGGAAAAAGGCGCATTAAGTATGTGTCTTCATATGCAACTTCGAGACAAGCGGAATGAAATTCTCGGACATGATCGCGGGGATCTCCCTTTCCTCTATATTTTTCGAATTTTGGTGTTTCGAACCCGCGTGGAAAGGGTGGCATATAAAGATTCCTATCAAACGGATAGGGACAGATGTCGTTAAGTGAGAATTGATTGGTCTTAACACCACTATGAAGTTGTTGGGCGAGATTCTCGACTTGTTGCCGCAACATCTCCATTTCATTTGGAGGAGGAGGTGGTGGGTTACCTCGAGGGATGTTATATCTGATGGGATCTCTACGCCTTTCCTCCTCATGGCGACTTTGTCTTTCTGATGCTTGTCTTAATTGGGCAAGATCAAAGTCAGAGGGGAGTTTGGCTCCTTCTTGAGCGAGTCTTAAAAAGTGAGCATCCGCATTGCTCCTTAGTATTTCATCAAATAATCTGTTAAAATGAGGGTTATGCTGAACCCTTTCGATTATTGAAGGAGTGGGTGTACCTGGGTTTTCATCATTCCCAGTTCCTCCAAGTGCTTCTTGAAATTCATTGAGGTTGTCCTCTTCTTCCTCAATTTCTATTTCTCGCTGCCTTGATCGTGATCGGGTTTGAGCCATTTTGTTTGCAAGTTTGTTTTGAAGTTGATTGAAGATGATGATGAGTTGGTGATGAAAGATTGATGATTGGTGATTTGTGTTGTATGGGGATCTCTAGCACTTTGAGATAGATGTAACCGAAATTCCTTCTTTGAATTGCTTGCTTGTTTGATAAGTTTGGATGTGATAAGGTGTAGAGAAATCTGAGATGTGTTACAGATTTAGACTACCTAGCAATGAGAGGATTCACTCATGAACTAGTTTTAACCTGCGTAGATGTGTCTCTTAGGATGAGCTTATCCTAGATGTAGAAACAATCTAAAAAGTGATGTGATGTGTTTGATTCAAGCAATATCTAAAAGAGAACTTGGGACAAGAACCTCTTAATGTTTTGAGAGTTTTGGGATGAATTGATGATGGAATAATGATGTATGAATGAGATGATGGATGTTTTGTTTTCAACTTCAATAAAAACTTTGTGTTACAAATGGAACAAACTCTACTTCTTCCATTTCAGGCGTTGGTGGCATTTCTCGAGCTGTGTTGTAGGTGATACAGATGTTTGGGAAGAAGTTGGGATTAATCTTTCCTCCTTGATTTTTGTGATAACTCAGAGCTCTATATTGCATAAAAGCTCTGCGGTTCAATGATTTTGAGTCAAACTCGTTTGTTTTACCTTGAAGATAGAGACGCATGCGATGTAGAAAGACTCTATGTGAGACAAAGATTTGTCTATTGAGATAGAAGAATTTCCTCCTTTTGATCAAAGCCTTTGAGCTTAATGGTCTTCTTTTCAAGGTAATATTCTGATGACACTTCTTCTTTCGCAAGATGTGAAGAATGGTCATAAATTTTGTCTCTTTGTTGTTTGTACTTTGTTTTTGGTATTTTTGTTTGTTTTTGAAAAATGTTGGATGAATACTGTGTTTTTGGGATTGATTTTCTGATTTTTCTTTGACAAGGAAACAAAGCAAGCACACAAACACAAGAATGTTGCCTCAAAGGCACAAATGAGTATGGGTCTAGATCAACCCAATCCTTGGACTTGTTTTTGACCCTTCCTTTAGATGTATTTTAAGGTGTATTTCCAAAGCCTGAAGTCGGCTCAATTTGCTCTAGGTCTGTAAAACGAACACACTTCAAACACTCTTTATCCCTATGGTCAAATGGCCAGTTGTGATAAATTTAGCCCACATCTTGATATTTCTTCGACTTTGGTACTACATACCTTATGAATCCCGCCGTGGCAGGTAAGGATGTGATATACTAAGTCTTGCACGAGCATAACAAATAGATGATCCCTATGATGGGGGAGTCACCACTTTTATCAAGCCACAAGTGACTTTTCAAAAAGCTATGTTTCTACTCAAGGAAATATGTATGGTGAGTATCTTGGGAGCAAAACCATCTATGCTCTTGCACTAAATTATATCTCAAATATCCTCAATCAATAGAACAGGTGGGCTACTACTTAAAGGTGTTTAGTCATGTTCGATGGCTTTGGACATAAGTTCATTCTGCAGTGACTCACTTAAGAGCCTTGTAACTGGTGGTGGGGCCCATTTGTCCTTTCGGCCAGTTACACTGTAGGAACAGCTATACCCAAGGCTACAGCTTTCGCTCTCACCTGATTTCTATAGCGGCTCGAAGGATTTACCGCTCGAGGTCGTTCCCAAGAGTATCGATCCCTTGGCAGGCCTCTCTTAAAAAGATAAAATGTGAGTGTTACTAACACTTTTCTCTTGCACCTAGGACCACGAAAGCCAAGGGAGAGGATAGTGTGTGTTAGAAGTAGGACCACTCGACCAACTCTTTGCACAAGTGTGCCAAGCACGAAAAACACCTGTTCTTTTTAATCTATCATTGCAATGTGATCTAACTATTTGGAGATGTTGCTCCAACAATCATGGTGTTCTTTTTAATTTTCAAAGGCAATTGTTTGAGTAAACTAGAATTTGAAAATCCTGGTCAACTTAATGAAAAATACGTTTGCATGAAGTAAAATTGCTTTAAAAATGAGACAAGTTGATTGTGAATTTTATTTGCACCAAAAATGGAAGTGTGGATTGTGAGTTTTATCTTGATGCAAGAAATAAAATTTGCCTTGTTGATTTTAAGCACCAAAACGAAGTTTGTTTCCTAACTTGCAAAAAAATAAAGTTGTTTTTGTATAAGTTTGTGGTTCTTTTTACCTTGGAACAATGAAATTCTTTTTAAGAGCCCCAAACAAATGTGTGATTCTTTTTTAAAAGCCCAAATTTGAAATGTGAAGTTAATTTTAAACCAAAATAAAAAGTGAATTCATTTTTAAAACCAACTTCAAAAACAAGTTAGTAAAAAATATAAATCTACTTTTTAATCTAATTTAAATCTGCACAAAAGAGAAAAATAGTTAGTAAAATCCGCCTATTTGGTGGGCTTCTACAAGCCTAATTTTTTTTTTGTTTTGGTTACAAGGTGATTTGTACAACGTTTTGTTACAATAGCGCTAGTCTGCGTTTGAACAAAGGCACTATTTAACACAAACGCACTAAAAGAAAGGGAAAGACAAAGAAGGGAAAAGCACTAAAACAGGGTGAATAGCGCCAAAATAATGTCAAACGCACCAAAACAGTGTCAAAAGCGCAACCTGTGTGACATTTTCAACATTCAAACATGTTATTGGTTAAAAAAAAAAAAAAGTTGATCTTTTTGGTGTTGGATTCACGTCGGGTTCACCAAATGATGTCATGGAAATGGGGACAAGGCAACAACAAAGTTCAATGTTAATAAGTTAGTTTCAACCATAAAAACAAAACAAAGAACTAAAAACCATTCCAAACATATCAAGAGAGATTTCAAAAAGCATGAAAGAAGTTTAACAAAATAAAAGAAAGGAGAAGAGCCTCCCTAAGATGCTTCCATGATGCCTTTTGATGCTTCTCCCTTGTTTCTCTCCTCTCCAAGTCCCAAATGAGTGTAGCTCTCAGCTTTTAGCACTAGCCATGGATGCCATATGGAGATTCAAGATGGTTGAATATGATAAGCAAATACTATGCAAGAGTAGATAGTGATGCTATGAAAAAGCTCTATGCTAATGCCAGTATAACAACAATACTCTAAAATGCTTCTCCTTTTGCTTGAGGAGAAGGGTTCTATTTATAGAAGAAATAGGGAAATGAAGGGTTAAGATTGAGCAATCTTAACAAGGGTTAGGATTGAAAGTTGGGGATCCATGTGCACAATTGGCACCAATAAAATGGTGACAAGTTTCAACATAGGATTGGGTTGAGAGAAGAGGTTGGAGGCATTAAAGGCCTGAGAAGACCTCATGGTTATCTAGAAGGCAAGGGTCAAGTCTAAATTAAGATTACCCACTGGATTAAGAGTTAATCCAAGGATAAACCTTTGTGCAAATGTTTAAGAGATAATCATGGTCAAAGCATTAATGGCCTGATGAGACCTTTGGGTTGGGTAGAGGTTGAGTCAAAACAAATGTTTTAACCATGTGGGAGGGTTGAATTAACCATTAATGGTTATTGGAGACTTTGGGGATTAAGTGGTTGAAGGTTGAAAGCTTTCAAAGGTTATCCAAGACTTTGAGGGTTAATTTGTTGAACACACAAAGCATTAATTGCTTTTCAAAGACTTTGGAGTCTTTGAGAAGTGACTCCAATTTGCTTAGGAATGTGACAATATTTAGGGGATGGATTAGGCTAATTAGGAAGGGTTTAGAAGAATTTAGAAGGGGTTTAGGCATGCAAGTGGATTTTGTAGGAAAATGCAAGTGGGAGAAATTTTGGTATTTTCAATTAAAATAAAATCATTTATTTCAATTAAATGGTGTAATTTGCATTTGGATAAATATTCAAATAAATATTAATTTATTTAAATGAGAAAAATGAAGATAAAGCATTTAAAATGCTTGAAGACTTTGAGGGAAACCATTAAAGGCTTGAAGACTTTAAGGAAAACCATTAAAGTCTTAAGAAGATTATAGAAGGAAGCCATCAAGTTTGAATACTTTAAGGGAAACCATTAAAGGTTTCAAGTGGGTGAGGATAAATAGGATTTTAAATAAATAATTTATTTAAAATAGTTGTGCAACTTGCTTTTGTAGGAAAATACAAGTGGGTGGAGGATAAAGGTGTTTTAAATAAATTATTTATTTAAAATAATTGTGCAACTTGCTTTTGTAGGAAAATACAAGTGGGTGGAGGATAAAGGTGATTTAAATAAATTATTTATTTATTTAAATGTGAGAGGTGGGATTTTGGGGGTTTTAAATAAATATTAATTTATTTAAATGTGAGAGGTGGGATTTTGGGGGATTTAAATAAATATTAATTTATTTAAATGTGAGAGAAGATTTAATTAAACAAATATGATTTATTTATTTAATTAATGGTATGAATTTGGTTAAGTGAATTAAATCAAATAAATTGAATAATTTATTTAATTAATAGGAGAATGGGGTTAAGATGAATTAATTAAATATTAATTTAATTAATTATTAATTGATGGTTAAATAATCAAATAAATACTAAGTATTCATTTAATTAAGTGGACAGATTTATGTGACTACACATATAAACACTTCAAATTAATGGATGAAAAACATACTAGTGGTATATGAGGTTGAGCCTTAGCGGTCGACGGGTCACATGAAGAACTAGCCACCTTGGTGCTAACAAAGCACCCTACAAAATTGAAAAAACATATCATACACATCATTACATTAAAATTTTTATTGTTTATTTTAAATGTACATATTAATAAAATGTATCTAGATGAAAGTGCATACCGTAAATGGGGCACCGACATCTCTAGGTATCGAGGTAACATGATGTTGGTCCCTTAATGACATGGTATGATACATTCTCTATTAAAAAAAAATGACTTGTGTTATGGTTCATATGTGTATATATAAGGAATTTAATATTGCATTGTAAATTGTATAAATAAATTTGTACCTCTATAGGCTGATCAACATATGAAGAGATGACATCATCATGTGCACCCTCCTCGACATCATCATAACCACCATAGGAAACATCAACATCATCAAAACCATCATCTCCTCCAGGGGCAGCCTCACTCTATGGACCCGTACATACATTCCTGCAACTCGTGCAAACATGCGCTAAGGTAGGGGCAACCCTCACCTCACGCAACTGTTGTACCAAATTGCCCAACAAGGCACTCAATGAACCAAGAGCAGAATCCATTGCTCAATGATGGGCAGGTGCTGGAACAACCGGTGCAGGAAGAGGAACCAAGGGATCATCATGCACATGGTTTCTAACTCTGTTTCTCAATTTGGCCCCAGACCTATCCTGGGGCATGCCTCTCCCGACCCCCTAAAATGATCTAATGTCAAAGTAATTGGATTTTTTACGCAATTCAAATTCGGCCCACAATTAAAAAAAACAAAACACGGTCACCTCATGATTGGAGTGTGGCGGATAGTCAAAGACCATCCACCACCACTCCCAAAAGTGTGTAGCTATGCCGGGGTGCTTACACCATCGAATAGAGATCTGTGGCTTGTTCGGATCTATCTCTTCACCCATCTTAGGGTTCACAAAATATTGTTTCAAATCCATTTTTATTATTTTCAATTCATTGACTTGTTTATATGATAGGCCATCAGCGTAAAAAGCATGCAATCCCTTCCTCCAACTACGATAGCTATCCAACTCACTATCTAAAGCCTGTACAAAATGAACAATCCCTTGCATACTATCTGTAAGGTGTAATAGTTGTGGAGGAGGATGAGGCTCGCATCTAATGGTGTGGATATCCCTAATAAGAGAATCAATATTCATCCTAATGCTCTGCCTCAACTAATCGGGTGGAGGTGGAGGTGGAGGTGGAGGTGGTGGATGTGGAGGGGGTGGAGGTGGCTCTAGACCTAATAGCTCATCTATCTCAAACTCATTCATGATGTGAAAATAATCTGCATATATATACAAACATGAAAATTTACAATTACTATTTAATTTACATTTCACCTTCCAAAAAAACTTATAATTAAATACAATTTACCAAGCTAAATATAAAAAAAGGAAACTCACATAGATCTATATTATTAATAGGTGTGTCTATTTTAATAATAAGCACCATTTAAGAAATATTATCCACTTAAATCAAAGTATAAGAAATATTCTAAAAAATAAAACATCATAATGCCCATGCAACTCAAACAATACCTTTTTATCTATTTTTCGTAATATATATCATTTTTTAATAATCATTATATAAATCATTTTCAATATGGAACATGAATTTGATAAATTAATTTGATTTAAGGTAGATCAATATTATATAAGGAACATGAATTTGATTTAACATCTAAAGATGCATTAGTATAAGTTCCATCAAAATCATAAAAATAATCATGAGAGTGTGTGTGTGTGTGTGTGTGTGAGAGAGAGAGAGAGAGAGAGAGAGAGAATATTATGGTATTAAAGGTCCTACTAAGTGCTAGTTACGTATCTTAAGGGGTCCTAGGTATCTTAAAAGGTTGTAGGTTATACTAAGGTGTCCTAGGATATCATTTTAACTTCTAACTATACATGTTTAATATTTATACATAACATAGGAAACATATAGAATATAACATTTCAACACATGATCAATTTAAAGTTCAATTTAAACATAAATTAAACATCAAAACATAAATTAAACATCTAACTTTTACAAAAGAAACTTATAATTAGATACAACATTTAGAAATATAAATTTAAACATTCAAACTTTTACGCACGATTAAAATAGAGAGAGAGAGAGAGGGAGAGTACAGGTAATTTGAGATACAACGAGTTAGAGACAGAATAGATAATGGGAGATAGAGAGTAGATAATGATAGAGAGAGGGTAATGAAAGAGAGAGAGAGAGTAACATGATAGAGAGATGGAGAGAGAGGGGGCAATGTGTTTGTGTGAGAGAGGGGGAGTAATGAGAGATTGAGAGAGAGAGAGAGAGAGAGAGAGAGTAATGACAGAGAGGGTAACATGTACATGAGAGAGAGAGAGGGGGGGTTTATTGTTGATTTTCATCTAGGGTTTATTGTTCGTTAATTTTTTAGGGTTTGTTGTTCGTTTATTTTCTAGGGGTTTTTGTTAATTTTTTTTTGTCTAGGGTTTATTGTTCATTTTTTTGTAAGGTTTTTTGTTCATTTATTTTCTATCTAGGGTTTATTGTTCATTTTTCTATCAAGGGTTTATTGTCTGTTTTTGTGTCGAATGTTTATTGTTCGTTTACGTTTTTGTTTTTTGTTTTTTCCTATGGTTTTAAGTTTTTACTATTTTTTACTTTTAATATTTTTTGCAATACTTAAAAACTAAAAACTATTTTAAACATGAAATTAAATAAAAATAAAAAATATTTTTCAAACTTTAAAACACTACAATTAAAAATTAACAATAAATTAATATTTTTTTTATGAAAAATAATAATAATAATAAAAGAATATAAAAAACAAAACTACGTACCTGGAAGGAGGTAAAAAATGGTCTTGGGGGGTCAACTGGGATGAAGAACATGGGTACCCATGCTCCTCTAAAACGTTTACCCATTTTTGGAGTAGTGAAAATGGATTAAAATAAATAAATAAATACATTAAAAAACAGGCACCCCTTTTTTACAAATTGGGCATCCATTTAGCTTCGGGCAACCAAACCAAAATGGGCACACGTTTCTGAAAAATATGTGTCTATTTTTTAACACCTTGGGCACCCGAAGCGAAATGGGTACCTGATTTGTAAAAATCGGGCACCCATTTCTAGTGGGCTCTTTTCCCAACCTGCAAACTTCCTCGAGATTGGGACCCAACTTTGTGCATTTACCCAAGAGGAAAGACTCAAACAAATCAAAGGTGTATCTAGCCTCCTTAGAAGATAGGAAAGGAAAAAAGGAAAACTCAAGGTTTGCAAGCATTGAATGGGACATTTACATGGATGAATCATAGGAAAGGATTCACCAATATTGCAGAAAGATTAGATAGATTCTAAGTGCATGCAATTGGGATAGTCAATTGTAGTTTTATGAAGTGTTTGTGCTCCCTTTTACTAGATCAGATCATTATCTTGTTCAACTCTCCTCAATTTAAAACAATCAAATAGGGGGTATTCCTTTCAAATTTGAAAATATATGGCTAAGAGACCCAAACTTGGAGGTTCTGATTGCTAGATGGTGGAATAATGTAGACCAAATAGATCAAACATATATGTATCAATTAAGTAAGAAGCTAAATTATATCAAGGGGAAACCTAAAGAATAGAATAGAAATCAATTCAAGAATATCTTTCAAGAAAAAAATAGAATAGAAAAAGAATTATCAAATTTGAATGAAAGAATTATAAAAGAAGGAATGAGAATAGAGGAATATGAAAAGGAAAAGTCACTAAAGGAACATTTATATGAAATTATGGCAAGGGAAGAATGTTTTTGGAGACAAAAGTCTAGGGAGATATAGCTCCAAGAAGGGGATAGAAACACAATTTTTTTTCATAAAATTTCAATAGCAAACAAGGAAATGAGTACATATGCAGACATCTCAAGAGAGGATGGGTGGAAAACTCAAATCCTAGAGGAAGTAAATGTGGAGGTAATTATATTCTTTGGAGGAATGATAAACAAAGAAGTTCCTTTGAGCAAGAAAGCAAGAGAGGAATTCCTAGGAGCAATACCAAGAATTATTTTTGATGAATAGAATAAAGTTTTTTAAGAAGGTTGCAAAAGAAGATGTGAAAAAATTAGTCTTCCAAATGAATCTAGATAAGGCTCCAATGCTTGATGGCTTCCTAGCTAGATTTTTTCAATGCTTTTGGAGAATACTAGGAGATGATATCTTCAAGGTAGTGGAGGAATCAACAAAGAAGAGAACCATTCTTTGGACAATGAATCATACATTCCTAGATTTGATTCCAAAGAAGATGGTCCAATCAATGGGGGATTTTAGGCCAATTTCTCTATATAACACAACATATTAAATAATCACTAAAATTATTACTCTAGTGTCATGAAATTGTGACCCTTGCAATTTGTGACCATATTAGGGTCCTCACACATGCAAATTGAATCCCTACGCCTGATAGGAGACCAAAGACTTGCTCAACACCTAAGATCTGCATCTTTCTTGCCCTCCACATTGCCTAAACTGCATCCTATCCTGAAAAAAAGGGCAGGACAGGTGCGTGGCGCCCCTATCCCTACCCCATTTTGGGGCAGGACCCTTTCCAATTTTGCATTGGAGGTTGCACATTGAGTGGGAAAACTCCCCCAAATGTCGGTCTGTGATGGAAAATTAGTCAATTAACTCTAATTAATGAGTATATATGTCGCATTTGTCCTCTCATTTTCATAAGTTGGATGAGTGGGAATTTTACATGAGATCAAGAATTCAAGAGCATTCAAGCATTCCTTTCCAGCATTGAACATTCTCAAGTCTCCCTTAAATGCTAGGTGTTGCATTCAAGTCAAGGATTCAACCATTAAAGAGGAGATCCCTTTCAACATTCAATCCAATAGAAGCAATTCTATCAACATTTCTATCACAACCTCCCTTGAGGTGATTTACAGTTCAGTATTTCATTTACATTTACTTGCAAGTACTTTCTTTCATCATTTGGTTAATTCCAAAACTTGGGTTTGACCTAAAGGCAAACCCCCAATCCCAACCCCTTTTCCTCTCTTATCTTGTGTATAGGTTGCAAGTGTGAAATTGTACTTTTGGTTTTGGATTCCATTTGTAGAGGCGGAAAAACCCTTTTCATTTTGCAGATTTTTCGGAGGACCGTGTACACTCTCGCCATGGTCTGGACAACTTTTTCTCAAATTCGTAGGATGACTTCATCTCGATAGATTATTGCCAAATCCAGGTGCATAGATTCATCCTACGCTTCTATTTTGAGTTATAATCAAATCTTTGTCGCTTTTTCACTTTTTCATAAGTACACAATTCAATCAATTCAAATCTCATTCCAAAAGAGGGGATTAACTTACCATCACTCATAATTCAATCTCTTTCTCTGGAGGTTGAATCTAGTGCATTTTCCCTCCCTCTTCTAATTTAATGCATGAGAAGTGTTTGAAGGGAAATCCACAGTGAAACTTTCATCTCTCCTCGGAGGGAAGAAAAGCTTCCTCTAGATCTCCATCATTCACCTTTTTCCAACATTACAATTACAAATAGATTAAAATCGGTCTTAAACACTATAATAGTGGAAGAACAAAGTGTTTTTTCTCTGGGAAGTTCAATTGTGGAATGTATTATAATAGAACATGAAGCAGTACACTCAACAATAAAGATAAGATAGGTTGGTATGATTTTTAATTTAGACATCATGTAGGCTTATGATTTGGTAGATAGGGGCTTTTTAAAAGAAGTTTTATTTAGATTTGGTTTTATCAAAGATTGGATAGAATGGATCAATAGTTGTATTTCTTCACCAAAATTTTCGATGCTAATGAATGTAGCAGCTCAGGGTCTTTTCAGTACACGAAGAGGAATTAGGCAAGGTGATCCAATTTTCCCTTCTTTTCATCATAATGGTAGAAGATCTAGGGAGAATGATAAGAAAAATTAGAAATGAAGGTGGTTAGATTGGAATTAAAATAGTAAGAGATAAGAGATTTCCACAATCCATAGAATAAATCAAAAGTTATTTCTGGATTAAATTGTGTGCATGATTTTTGAATCAACGTTTCGGATCACACTCTGTGATCCATCATCAGGATAAAGAGAGCAAAAAGAATCAGAATCACGAAGTGTGATTTGAAACATTGATTCAAAAATCATGCACATAATTTAATCTAGAAACAACTTTTGATTTATTAAAATAGTTGTTGGGATGAATTCAGTAACGCATCAACAATCTACGGATGATACCATCCTCTTTGGTCAATGTTGTAGGAGAGAAGCCAAGACAATTAAGAAGCTTCTAAATAAATATTTTGATGCCTTTGGATAACAAATATATTGAATAAATTTGAGGTTTTTTTCTTGAATACACAATTGAGTCTTCAAAGAGATCTAGCTAGAATTTTAAATCTTAAAGTGGCCAATTTTCCATTAAAATTTTTAGGAAATCCACTTTTTGAAGGTATAAAAAAAAATTTTACTAGGAGAATTTGATTAATAGGTATGAGCTGACACAATGGGTTCTTGGAAAGGAAGATGGATTTCATCTACAGGAAAAATATTAATGATCTAAACAAAATTGATGAATATTTGAAAAAAATTATACGAATATTTTTCTATAATGGAGCTAAACATCAAAACAAAGTTTCACTTATAGCATGGGAGAAAGTATGCAAACCAAAGATAGTAGGTGGAATAGGGATAGAATAGTTATTTATGATGAATTTAGCAAAGGGAGAAAAATTATCTTGGTAGCTGTACTCAAATAGAGAGTAGAAATAAGTCAAATTATTAAGAAGGAAATACCTAGATAGTGACAATCCTACTGGTATTCTGAAAATAAGAGACCCTCCAAGGGGATCAACCATATGGAGCTATATCTTGGAATACAGGGAAACAATTTTAAAGCATGTAACATGGGAAATTGGTGATGGTTGTAGTGCATCTTTCTGGTTTGACTCATGGAATAAGAATACAATTTTGGAGAATCTCCTAAATATGGAGGAAACAAAAAAGGAAACTTTGAGGATTTGGGGATCAAGAGTGAAGGATTATGGGAAAATAATGGTACAGGATGGTATTAGGACTTGGCAATGGGAATCTTTGGATAATTACAAATCTCAAAATCATCATAAAAAATATTAAGAGACCTATTAAAAAAGAGATGTTTGGTGCCTTCTCATGAACCAGATAGGATTAGATGGTGTGGCTTCAATATTGGCTCTTATAAGGTTACTTTAGGTTATAAAATCAAAGAAGCTATGATGGTAAAAGATGACTGGATGTGTAAACTTCTGTAGAATAAGCAATGTCTTCCAAAAGCTAGGGTATTTGTGTGGCTTGCTATTCAAGGTAAGGTGTTCACCCAGGACCGTATGGAGAAAATGGGAATTAAGGGAGAAAATATCTATGTGTCCTTTGTAAAAAGACAAATGAAAATGCAGATCATATTCTTTTAGAATTCTTCTATGCTCAGAAGTGTTGGGATCATTTTCTTGGCAATTTGAATTTTCAATGCCCTAAACCTCAAAGTCTATTGGATTGGTTTAAAATATGGAATGGTTTGAAGAAGAAAGAGATTTTTGCTAGTCTCTAGAGAGTGATTCCTTCAATGGTGGTTTGGGAAGTATGGAACGAAAAGAATCGTAGAATTTTCCAGGACAAAGATATGCCAAAGGAAACATTAATCCATAAAATTGAAGATCAAGTATTGGATTTGGTTAATATAGCTATAATAAATCACTCTATTAAGAGAGTGGATTTCACTCTATGGCATGATGAAATGACAAAGAGATTTAAGGTCTTAAAATAGTCCCCAAAATTCAAGATAGAATTAATAGTAAGAACTCTAAAATAGGTAGAAAAAATGTTATATGGTACCCGCCAGGCTGGATGGATTAAAATTAACTTTTACGGGTTGCCAGAGGTAACCCATATGAAGGAGGCATAGGATGTATAACTAGAGATTCTGAAGGGAGTATTATTATTGTAGAATCTAAAGCTTTAGGTGAAAAAAAAATAATATACCATAAATTAGAGCTACATTGTTGGGGATACAACTTTGTTTCAAAGTAGAAGCAAAGAAGATTCATTTGGAAGGAGATTCTTAGATCATAATTAATGCTATACAAAAAAAATAGATCTCCCAATTGGATGTTGGTCAAATAATTATACCCAATTAAAGAATTAGTTAATAAATTTGATGACTTCAAAATTATTCATATTTACAATGAAGGCAATGTTGAGGTTGACATTCTTGCCAAAATGCACTTGGAATTCCTTAGGAATCGAGAGCCTGGGGTAGTTAATGAAGTGCTTGGAGTAGAGGGGAAATTCAAATTTCAAATTTTGTCTCTTTTTAAACTTTGGATTGGTGCATTAAACACATAAACATTCTTTTGAAATATTGTAGGGTATGTGCAAGATCACGAGGGGCCAAAAAGTGGCAATGGAGAAAAAAATGTGTTTTAATCTTTTCCAAACAAGCCAAAATCCACTTTGACTTTTTGTTTGGGTCGGCCAAAATTTGAATTTGGTTTGGTAATACCAAACCAAATCGGATATCCGTTAATATCGGATATCCAATATTAATGAATATCTAATTTGTGATGTCACTATTGTGATGTCATGCCTTCTCAAATTGGATATTCATTTAAATAAAATATCCATTTTGGAAAAAAAAAAAACGGATATTCGTTTTTCTCAACATAAAAAGTATAGTTTAGTAAAATGGGCATAACTTTTGTGTTTCTTATCAAAATTTTGATCTTTTATAGGCATTGGAAAGGTAATTCAGAAACCTATTAAATGGATAAGGTAATTTTATGATATTACTGACCAAAAATTAATTATTATCATTTGAAGTTAATCCTTCGTTTTTAAAAATTTAAATACTCACAAATTTTGTATATAAAGTCTCCTTTTTTTTTGATTTTTTTTCCTATCACCTCTTTTATCTATCACTTGTCTATCTATACTTACATAAATATATTTTATCTATCTCTTTCTTCTCTTCTTATGTCACTTCTTTTCTCATCCCATATAGATAAATAAATTATCAAGTTATGTGCATCTTTGCATATATCTCCATCTTTCTATTCCTATGTATTCCTCTCCCACTCCATCATTGTCACTTCTTATTTATATATCTCTCTAATAATCTCTCTTCTCTCTATTTATCTCACTCCTCTACCTTATCCTACCTATACTTATCTATTACTTTCTATCACCTCCTTTCTCTCCCTATCTTGTCCCCTCTATCTCTATATCCCTATAGATCTATCTTCATGTATATTTATATCTAATTATCTCTAAATATCACTTATTCAATCCATCTCTCCCTCCATTTGTATTACTCTCTCTATCACTTTCTATCCATATCTATCTCTATCTCCATCTTCACATCTCTATCTATTTACCTATCAGTTTCTCTTTCTATATGTTCCTCTATTTCATATATCTTCCTCTTTACATGATTAATCTACCTCTCCCTCTCTTCCTCTATCACCCTCTCTAAGTATCTTTCCCTTTCTCTACTTTTATCTCTTTATTAATACCCTCTTTATATATCTCTGGCTCTCTCCCCCCATCCTTCTCTATAGTGCCTTTATATATCTCCATATCTCCCTCTTTCTCTCTCTCTCCCTCTCTATCTATCCCTATCTATAATCTCTATCTCTCTTTGTCACTCTCTTGAACTATCTACATCTCTTTATCTATCAATATTCCTCTTCCTTTCTATCTCTTTAACTCTTCCTTTTTGTATCTCACTCTCTTTACCCCTCTCTATCCATTTCTCTCTCTCTTTATATATTTATCTTTGTCTTTACCTCTCTCTTTCTCTATATCTATTTATCTCCCTCTCCTTTATTTTCATTTTTATCTCTATCTTCCTCTCTCCTTTTCAATCTCTAGATATGTCTACCTCTTTCTATCCATCCTTGTCCTTCAGTTTTTCTTCCTCTCACTTCACACTCATTAATATATATATCTCTATTTATGTCGTTGTCCTTCATTTTTTCTCCCTCTCTTTAGCCCTTCATCTCTCTTCATCCTTATATCTCTCCTTATTTAAAATGGTACATATGGTCTCCTAAGGGGTTATATGGTGTTTTAAAGGGTCATAGATCACCATATGACCCTTTAGGATACAATATGACCCCCAATGACACCATATGGTGTCCTAAGGGGTCATATGGTGTCCTAAGGGGTCATAGAGCACCATATGACCCCTTAAGACAAATAAGACCCCTAACGACACCATATGGTGTCTTAAGGGGTCATAGGACACCATATGACCCCTTAGGACACCATACGATCCCTAATGACACAATGTGGCATCCTAAGGGGTCATATGGTGTCCTAAGGGGTCATAGGACACCATATGACCCCTTAGGACACCATACGACCCCTAATGACACCATATGGTATCCCAAGGGGTCATAAAACACCATATGACCCTTTAGGAAGCCATAAGACCTAGAACAATACCATATGGTGTCCTAAGGGGTCATATGGTTTTATAAGGGGTCATGGGACACCATATGACCCCTTAGGACACAATATGAACCCTAATAACACCTAAGGGGTCATATGGTATTGTAAGAGGTCATACATGATGTCATATAACCCCTTAGGACACAATATGGCCCCTTAGCACACCATATGACCCCTAACAACACCATATGGTGTCCTAAGGGGTCATAGGACACCATATCACCCATTAGGACACAATATGATCCCTAACAAGACCTACGGGGTCATATGGTGTCCTAAGGGGTCATAAGACACTATATGACCCTAGAGGACACTATATGCCCCCTAACAAAAACGTATGGTATTCTAAGGGGTCATATGGTGTCCTAAGGGGTCATAGGACACCATATGATGCCTTAGGACACAATATGACCCCTAACAATACCTAAGGGGTCATATGGTATCCTAAGGGGCATTAGGACACCATATGACCCTTAACAATACCATATAGTGTCCTAAGGGGTCATAAAACACCATATGACTCCTTAGGACACCATACAACCCATAACGACACTATATGGTGTCCTGAGGGGTCATATGGTGTCATAAGGGGCATTGGGACACCATATGACCCCTTAGAAAACCATATGGTATCCTAAGGGGTCATAGAACACCATAAGATCCCTTAGGACACCAAATGACCCCTTAGAACACAATATAACCTCTAATGACATCATATGCTATCCTAAGGGGTAATATGGTGTTCTAAGGGATCATAGAACACAATATGACCCCTTAAAACATAATAAGACACCTAATGACACCATGTGGTGTCCTAAGAGGTCATATGACACCATATGACCTCTTAGGACACCATACGATACCTAACGATACAATATGGTGTCTTAAAGAGTCATATGGTGTCCTAAGGGGTCATAGGACACCATATGACCCCTAACAATACTATATGGTGTTCTAAGGGATCATATAATGTCCTAAGGGGTCATAGGACACCATATGATCTATTACAATATAATACGATCCCTAATGACCCCTAAGGAGTCATATGGTGTCCTTAGGGTTATATGGTGACCTTGACACCATACAACCCCTAACGCCACCATATGATGTCCTAAGGGGTCACATAACACCATATGACCCCTTAGGACACAATAAGACCCATAACAACATGATATGGTGTCCTAAGGGGTCATATGGTGTCCTAAAGGGTCACGAGATACTATATGATCCCTTAGGACACAATATGACCCCTAGCGATACCTAAGGGGTCATATGGTGTCCTAAGGGGTCATATGATATCCTATGACCCTTTAGGACACAATATAACCCCTTAGCACACCATAAAACCCCTAACGACACCTTATGGTGTCCTAAGGGATCATAGGACACCATATGACCCCTTAGCACACCATACGACCCCTAATGACAGCATATAGTATCCTAAGGGGTCATATGGTGTCTTAAAGGGTTATAGAACACCATATGACCCCTTAGGACACCATATGACACATAAAGACACCATATGGTGTCCTAAGTGGTCATAGGACACCATATGGCCCCTTAAGAGACCATACAACCCATAACAACACCATATGGCATCGTAAGAGGTCATAAAACACCATATGACCCCTTAGAACACCATACAACTCATAACAATACCATATGGTGTCCTAAGGGGTCATAAGACACCATAAGACCCCTTAGGACCTAATATGACCCCTAACGATGGCATATAGAGTCCTAAGAGGTCATAGGACACCATATGACCCCTTAGGACACAATATGAGTCCTAACGACATCATACAATGTCTTTAAGGTTCATATTATGTCCTAAGGGGTCCTAGTACACCATATGACCCCTTAGGACACAAAATGAATCCTAACGACACCTAAGCAGTCAGATGGTGTCCTAAGGGGTCATAGGGAACCATATGACCCCTTAAAATACCATACAACCCCTAATAATTCCATATGGTGTCCTAAGGAGTCATTGAACACCATATGACCCTTTAGGACACCATACGACACATAACGAAACCAAATGGTGTCCTAACGGGTCATAGGACACCATATGACCCCTTAGGAGACCATACAACCCATAACAACACCATATGGTTTCCTAAGGTTTCATAGAACACCATATGACCCCTTAGGACACCATACGACACATAACGAAACCAAATGGTGTCCTAACGGGTCATAGGACACCATATGACCCCTTAGGAGACCATACAACCCATAACAACACCATATGGTGTCCTAAGGTTTCATAGAACACCATATGACCCCTTAGGACACCATACAATCCATAACGACACCATATGGTGTCCTAAAGGATCATAAGACACCATATGACCCCTTAGGACATAATATGAGCCCTAGCGACACCTAAGGGGTCATATGGTGTCATAAGGGGTCATATGATGTCCTATGACCCTTTAGGACACAATATGACCCCTTAGCACACCATACAACCCCTAACGACACCATATGGTGTCCTAAGGGGTCATAGGACACCATATGACCCCTTAACACACCATACGACTCCTAATGACACCATATAGTGTCTTAAGGGGTCATATGGTGTCCTAAAGGGTCACAGAACACCATATGACCCCTTAGGACACCATATGACACATAACGACACCATATGGTGTCCTAAGGGGTCATAGGACACCATATGGCCCCTGAAGAGACTATACAACCCATAACAACACCATATGGTATCCTAATAGGTCATAAAACATCATATCACCCGTTAGAACACCGTACGACCCATAACGACACCATATGGTATCCTAAGGGGTCATAAGACACCATATGACCCCTTAGGACATAATATGACCCCTAACGATGGCATATAGAGTCTTAAGGGGTCATTAGACACCATATGACCCCTTAGGACACAATATGAGTCCTGACGATGTCATACAATGTCTTAAAGGGTCATATGGTGTCCTAAGGGGTCCTAGTACACCATATGACCCCTTAGGACACAAAATGAATCCTAACGATACCTAAGTAGTCATATGGTGTCCTAAGGGGTCATAAGGAACCATATGACCCCTTAGTACACCATACAACCCCTAACAACACCATATGGTGTCCTAAGGAGTCATAGAACACCATATGACCCCTTAGGACACCATACGACACATAACAAAACCAAATGGTGTCCTAAGGGGTCATAGGACACCATATGATCCCTTAGGAGACCATACAACCCATAACAACACTATATGGTGTCCTAAGGTTTCATAGAACACCATATGATCCCTTAGGACACCATACAATCCATAACAACACCATATGGTGTCCTAAAGGATCATAAGACACCATATGACCCCTTAGGACATAATATGACCCCTAATGACATCATATAGTGTCCTAAGGGATCATAGGACACCATTAGACCTGTTAGGACATAATGTGACCCCTAATGATGTCATATAGTGTCCTAAGGGGTCATAGAACACCATATGAGCCCTTAGGATACCATAAGAGCCATAACGACACCATATGACTTGTTAGGACTCAATATGACCCCTAACGACACCTAAGGGGTCATATGGTAAAGTTAGAGGTGAGGATAGGTGTGAGAGAGAGATGGTAGTTGGGGAAGAGAGAATTAGACAGAGTTGGGGGTAATTAGGGGTTGGGAGGAGAGGGGGGATGGGAAAGTATCAACAAAGGGAGAGAGGGAGAGATGAGGAGAGAGGTTGAAAGAGAGAGGTCTAGAGATAAGGTAATTAGGGGAAGGGGAGGGGGAGAGAGAGGGAGGGAGCATCAACAAAGGAAGATGGGGGAGAGATGGGGAGATAGATCCCTGATTACCCTCTCTCTCCATCTCTTCGTTAATATTTCCCTCCCCCCCTCCGCTCCCCCTAATTATCCTCTCTCTATCACTCTCTTCACTACTCTCCACATCTCTCCCTCTCTCCTTTTGTTGCTACTTACTATTCTCCCTCTCTTATTATCCACTAATTACACCCAACTCTCTCTCAGTTCTCTCCTCCTATGGGTTTATAGATACTTCCCTCTCCCCCTCTCCCCACCCCCTAATTACTTTATATCTCTCTCTCTCTCTTCACCTCTATCCCCATACCTCTTCTCTCTTTGTTGATACTTTCCCCTCTCCCCCTCTCCTCCTACCCCCTAATAATATCAATCTCTCTGTCTCATTCTCTCTCTCTTCGCCTACCACCTAATTACCTCTATCTCTCTCTCACTCTCTCTCTCTCTCTTCTCCCTAATTACTCTCTCCTTCTCACCTCTCTCCCCCTCTCCTTTTGTTGATACTTCCCTACGCCTCTCCTTGTCCCCTCTGAATTTTGTTGCTAGAGATGAGAAGGAAATGCAGAGAGACTAGTCTAGATCTAGGGAAGAGAGAATGACATAGAGGAGGAAGTTATGAAGAGGTAGAAATATAAGTGTAGAGATTGAGAGAATGAATGAGGTATTCAATGGAAGTTAGAGATATAGGTCTAGAGAGATGTATAAATATGGACAAAAGAGGAGGAAGAAACAAACAGGTGGAGTGATAGGTTTAGGAGAGAGAGGTGGAGAAAGGAAGAAACATAGATAACATGGTTTATCAAAATTTATTGAACTTAATAAAATTCCTAAATTTAATATTATTTATTTAGTTTATTTTGAGATGATTGTTACAAAAAATTCATGCAATAGGGAAATCATATGAAAAAGTCATGAGCTTTTTATGTTTTAAAAATGAAGGGTGAATTTAAATTAATTATAATTATTTTTAAAACAAAATATTGAAAATCTACCTATTCCATATCATAGAGTTCCGAATTACCTTTGCAACTCCTATAAAAAATCAAAATTTTGATAAAAAACGCAAAAGTTATGCCCAATTTACTAAAATATGTTTTTTTTTTGTTTTTTTTCAAAACGAATATCCGATTTTAAAACATAATTTTTTCCCTCCATTGTCCATTCAGGAATTCTTTGGGATTTGGCTTGGAAATGACAAGCCTTGAAAGTCAATTGAAAAAATGTGTTTTTCAGTATTGCTTGATTTTCCAGATTTCACACTAGTGGCTGACGACTTTTTTTTTAGCTAAAATTGATAAAATAAAAAAGGGTTTTTAAGGAAATTCTCAGCTTTCCAAGAATATAAGGTTTGTCTTATTTTGACTTTAATAAATAATTATTATTTATTTTTTAATTGAATTATGACAAAAGTCCTAATTGATAGGCTGAATGAAAAACACCCATAACTTTTAAATGGTATAATATTTTTTGAATCCAAAAAATGTGTCACATTCTATGCTTTGTCTAATATAGGGAGAAATTAAAAAAAAAAGAATTTCATAAGGTTTTGACCAAGTTAAGGTGGTCAGACGTAGGAGTTTCCGAATTTCTGAAAAGCTGTAGTAAACAATTCATAAATAATTATTTACTTTATAAAAAAATGTGTGTCACATCCAAACATGAGTCTAATACTTATATTATAAATCATATAAAAAAATATTATGATTTCATTGTGATTAGGGTGGTCAGACATACGCCTACTACTTATCTTTTTCTTGAAATTTTAGTACCATTGCATTGAAATTTGAAATTTTCATCAAATAGGATTTTTTTTCTTCCAAAAAATAATTAGTAGCTTAGAAACTACATTCAATTTTCTATAGATTCTCTTCTTACATATTCTTAAAATAATGTTCATAACTTATTCAAATTTTCATGTCAAGTTGCATAACTTTGATTTTCTAAAATTTCATTGCCACTTAAGGGCCTGTTTTCACACACCATGATCCTGCACATACTCTGCATTTTAAAATACTATTATATCAGGGCAATTTGATCTTATCAACTTTGATGGGACCAATTTTTTAAGATTCACATTTATTATAGCTACAACCCAAGTAAATTAGAAGGAAATTTAGCAAAGGGTTGAAGTTTATCAACTATCTGAAGGCATAGATGTTAAGATAAATGATTAGTTAATATTAGTTAGGGTAGATATAAAAGAGTTGTAAATATGGAGAAGAAAGATAGTAATATTTGGGGAGTTATTGCTAAATTAGTTAGCTAGCCGAGTCATTATGTGTTGGTAAGGAAATGTTCTTGAAGTCCAGGAGACCAAAAAATCATGATTAAGTATGTCATCCAATATCAATATTTGATTATTGAAAGGATAAACCCTCTCATTAATATGTGCAAGCTTTTATGGTGGATGTGAAATTTTATTAAAGATGGTGGAGTCTTGGAAATATCCAAAAGTTTATTTTTCTTTTCAAGAGAGGTTTTCCTAAATGAAAAATCAAAGCTTAGAGATGAAATGGAGATCCCAATCCGATTGGTGACAATTAGAAGGCAGATGGCTTTCTTAGGGGAAATAATGAATGAGAGATTGAGCACATTCTTGAGGTATAGTCATCTTTTAGTGTTATATGTGATCAAAGTGGTGTTTGGAGAGAATTTTATAATGGTAGATCATAGATATCACATAAATTCAGACATATCATCAATGTTTCTATCTATCTCTTTAGATATAGGCTTGAAAAATACCGTGGCTAAAGAGTTATGCAAAACAGCCTTCAAGAATTAGATTTTGGAATGCATGGACGATATTCTCATAAATATTGATAATTTTTAGATCCCTCTACCCAAAGATTTTGACAAACAAGATGAAGAAGTGCTAAAACTCCAAATAATTTTAATGGATGATGAAGATGACTATCAAGATAACAAAGAGGCGGCAATAAGGAGTCTCAATTTCCTTTTTGAGCTGGATAAATATAGTGGAGAACCTAGCACTTGATTGGACCTCAACCTTTATTCAATAGGAAGGCTTGGAGCAGCTGATTCAAGCAACTAAGGTGGATAGAGAAAACCATGTAGAAGAGGACAAGATGGACCCAGAGGAAGAAGGTCCAGAATAAAGGCATCCTCCTATTTTTGTATTTTCCAAGTAGATTTATATCATAAGAAAATGTTTACTAGAATAGTTAGTAATATCTAAAGGCAAGAAAGACTTTGTTTATTAAGTGTAAGTTTTTTTACTATAAAGATATCAAGCCTTGAATTAGGTAGTAGGTGATGCCAATTAAGTATTTGGTAGAATCAAATTCAAAGATTGGGATAAAACTTTTATTTCCCTTTCAGTTGTATACTTTTTGTAATCAGTTGCTTTTCTATAATATATGGGGACTAGCCCTTACCAGTAGTTTATTTATAAAAAAATTGTATATATTATTATTTGGTATATTATTTTTATTGTGTATAAATCTAACAATTATATTACACATACAAATATTTTGATGTGTAAATTTATTAAGATGCTACAAAGAGTTTAATGTGTAAATTTAAATTGATAGTCTATTAGATCTATATGTTTGAGTTTCACAATTTTGAGCTATGAAATGAAGTTAATTATTTTGTCTTATGTTTAAGAATTTTCGTTGTTACTATTGAGTTGTAGAAAGGCATTGACGTTTTTTTTGGGAAGTTTGGTGTTAGGGAAGACTCTCTTGTTATTGAATCCTAGGTATCTAGCTTTTAGTCTTTTCTTTCAACTGGTATTGCCAATACTAGTTTGCATCAAATTGACAAATATATATATCTTTGTAATTCTATAATAATTCCTATTTTGAGGATATTAGTGACTCATTGGGTTCTTTTGTATCACTAATTAGAGATTATTGTTCTTTCGCATTCTATCTTTAGATGCATCTAGGTAGAGGTGGATGATTTGAAGGGCTTAGTAAATGAAATATGATTTAAGGTGGAAGATTACATTTGGAGCTAGCTTTAGTAATAATTTTAACAAATCCACCCAAAAATGTTGGAGCATTAAATCAATTGTTATATTATAGGATAGTTTGGTATGGGAAAGTAAGGATTTAAAAGCTATTCCAAATCAATGTAAATCAATCTAATGAGCATTAAGAAATATTTTAATTATTTTTTGTGCAATGATGTGGTATAGTTTATCTACAATTTCAATTTAGCTCTACCATTTCACTATGGTATCATAGAATATCAATATCTTTATGCATCTATCTAATGTTTGCAAAAGAGATTACTTTGGTACTATCTAGAAACAATTACTTCTTGTGTAAGGTGTGTAACAGAGAAGATGGCATATGGAGAAGAATTTGTTGTGTGCGGTGACCATATGAAGGCATAAGACCTACATAATACTCCATAAAAAAATTATAGAATCACATGGACTTTTCATATGTAGAGTTGATTGAAGTTTCTTGTTTGTGTCTTCTCTCTCTATATAAACCCTTTATTAGAATATGAGTATGGATGTGATTTTTTCTTAGCATAAAACCATAAAGGCCATGGGGAAGTGATATATATAGGTTCTATAGATATAGATAATTTTTGTAAGTGTTTTATTATTAAAATGATGTTTTATGAGATTTCTTACCCGAAAGAGTTTTCCTCATCTATATATTATGTAATGTGTTTATGTGTAGCTTGTAATTCTCATTTCATTTATTTTATATTTATTTGCAATGGTTTGTAACCTAAGATCCTAATATCTATTGGTATAGATACAAGTGCAAGCCAATAAATTTACACTTGAAGTAGCCCATCTTCATGTAATGACCATTGGAGGGATTCTCCTAATATACTTGTCAAAGTGTCATTAGCCTCCCTTCCTCTTTCCAGCAAGGACCAGTTTAGTCCATGAGGGTATTGTCATGATAGAATGGATTTCATAATTCATAATGTAGCAATCATGGCCATAATGTTCATGGCTAGTCTCAATCCTCCTACTAGCATTCAACTTCTCTATATCTCCACAACAAAGGACCCCCTAGATGGCTAAACAGTGAAAAATTTCTTTACCTCACTCTAGCGATTTCTCCTTCTAGAGCTGCTAGTTAGCCATTTGAGAAAGTGCAAACTATTGAAGATTAGGCTTGTGGTGGTGCTCTTATTGCCTAAGAATCCATTCTTGATATCGAGGATAACTCAATGTGTGAAATCAAGACAATTGTAACCCACATCTTACTATGAATTATATATATTTTTATGCTTAGAAATTATTTTATCTCTACTTTTGTTTATTAGAATTATAAATGAATTATTATTAACAGAGGAAAATTATACTTCTGTCATGTGGTACGGGAGAAGGAAGGAACACACATTTCTTTATCAAATTCAATTACATTACGACCATCGAAGAATCTTTTTAGTTATAAATTTGCAATTGGATACTCTCATAATTAGCGAAACAAATATCTTGTGCTTCATTGCCTGATCGGTCTTTCATGTCGTAAATTTTTTAACTCTCACCAATTTCTTTTTCGAAAGAAATATGTTGGACCCCTTATGAAAGGGCAAAGATAATTATTTTGTATTTATTAATTAAATTAAATATTAGAATACGGTTCTATTTTAATTTTTAATTTAATTAATATTTATAAAATAATTGTTTTGTGAGATGCAATTGGATTTCTACATAGACAATTCCTTACGAAAACAACACAAGCTAATGATTGGTGATATTTTTATAAGTAAAATTAAAAGTTTTATACAAGAATAAAAATGTGTATTTTTAAGAAAATAAATTTTAAAGTAGAAATTGAGTGAATAATTAGATAATTTTAAAATATAAATACACACATAATTTTGAAGTAAAATGGAATAATTTTTGATATTTTATTGAGTATATTTCTATGCATTTTTTAGATAGGTGTCTTTAAGATATTTATACTAGATAAAACAGTGATAAAGATATCTATACTAGTTAAAATAGCGATAAAGATGAAAATTTATAGTTCACTTTTTAAAAAATTCAAACATGTACACATCTATTTTGCTAATTTAGATTATTAATATTAATATTCTATTGATTATTTTGCTTTATATTAAACTCATTCATAATTGATGTATTGCAACGCATATAAATTATGGGTTGATATTTGATAATGAAACAACATTGCAATATAAGATATATCCTTCAAATTAAGAAAAAACATAGATTATTTTTTTACAATATACTCTTAAAATAACAACAATTATCTATAAATTGATTTAAATATATTCTTAATATCAAAAGAAAATTAAAATTAAAAAAATTTAATAGACACAAATACCATAATATTAGCATTGAAGATATAAGAAAAATGCTTGATGCTAGAAGTAATAAACATCAATCTAAATCTTTTATTAAATATTTATAATGAAATGCATACAAGTATATATATCTCAAACCAATATAGTGGTCTATTGCATTTACTTTTATTTATATATGTTATCAATGTAGTCATTATGTTACTTTAGAATACAAATGTTGATATAAATCTTTTACATATTAAATTCAAAATAAACATATATCATTATAAACTTTTACATCTCACAAAAACACATTGCATATCATTATATTGATAAAAATATATATAAATTATTCATTGCATTTAAAATTATAATATATGTTAATGAGTGATCGTTTTGTTAGTAAAGTTGAATGATTCTTAATGAATCCATTAAGAATCAAGTTTTGTTGAGGTACAAGATTCTGACATCATGAGACCAAGAATATACCACATTCATGCTCTCATAACAAATATAGCTAAAATAACTTTGTAAACAAAGATCCTTCAATAATAAAATATAAATGATATTATAAAGATTTATATTTTTTAATAAAACTGTTTCAAATTAACGATCAACATAATCTATTCCTAAATAGCATATATAGAAATTGACATCACCATCAGATCCTCTCCCTTGCAACAAACAAAAAACAATTACAACCTAAGGATTTTTTATCTCACACGCATCAGCAGTTCGAAATTCCAGGCGTGCATCCCGCTTCCAGTCGAATCAAAATAGACTATTTTTAAAAAATTCCAATGCATCGAGGAAGCCACGTTGAACCTCACTTACACAATAAGCCATACAATACCGATCGTTTCCTCCCACAGCACGACTTGATACTCAGTTAAATCAATGTTGGTCGATTTCCACTGTAATTATTGCCTCCTTACTGACAATAGTTTCGTCATGCATGAGGGAAGGAGAAGAAAAATCCTACATGCGTCGAGCCAAAATTTAGAAGTCTCACGACAGTTGCCCCAAGCTTATCTTTCACCAGCCAAAGTACACACCACAAATTTCATTCTAATTATTTTATATAAGAATCCGCTTTTATATGTACAAGAAGGCGAGCTCATTTCAACAGCTTTGTTTTTGTTGGCGAAGATGAGTGGATTGCAGAAGCCTCATGTTGTGGCGGTGCCATTCCCAGCGCTGGGTCACTTCATTCCTTTTCTCGACCTCGCAAAACTCCTCGCTTCCAAAGGCCTTGCAGTCAGTTATGTCGCAACGCCTGTTAACATTTCCCTCCTGCAGAGCCACCTTCATCAAGCTGTGAAAGATGATCTCGACATTAGCCTGGTTACCCTTCCTACGCCCGACGTGGAAGGCTTAGAAGGACGAGAGAGGAACGATCTTGTTCCGTTGGAGTCTAGAGGTCTTATCTTCGAAATGGCGGAAAAACTTCAACATCCTTTCAGCACTTGGATGGAGGAGCAATTCCACCGACCAACAGCAACGCCTCCCGTGTGTGTTGTCTACGATATATTTATGGGTTGGGCTATCGACACGGCCCAAAAGTTTAACGTTGCCAGTGTTCTGTTCAACACCTGTGGCGCCTTCGCAATAAGTCTGATGCAGTTCATATCCACTTCGATATCACAAAACACGTTGGAGAAAGATGAGGAGGACAGTCTTGTGGTTAGCTTCAATCTGCTTCATCCTCTCAGATTGTCTAAACATGAGGTAGGCCCAGTTTTTCTCAATCCAGACCTTTCAGACTCCATTCAGCGTTTTTTCTTTCAGCGTTTGCAGGAGATTGGGAAAGGATCGGGAATACTGATCAATACGTTCCACGAGCTTGAGTCTTTCTATGTCCAACACTTGAAATATTTAACCGCTAAACCAGTTTGGGCCATAGGTCCTGTGCATTCACAAAATTTATTTGGAGGAGCAGGTAACGTTAACACCCAAGGGAAAATGGTGGGCGTCAATGAACAAGAGCTGGTTTGCTGGCTGGATTCGAAATGCCCTCGTTCCGTTGCATACGTTTCGTTTGGAATTCAGACTGCTTTATCAGAAGAGCAGACACATGCCCTGGGCAGAGGTCTGGAAGCCAGCGGACAACCATTTGTATGGGCTATCAAAACGTACCCAAAGAAGGAATTGGTTTCTTCAGAGTCAAAGACCGACATCAATAGCACATATCTGCCAGAAGGCTTTCTGGAGCGAACAAAAGAGAGAGGACTAGTCATACGTGGGTGGGTGCCCCAGCTTGTAATTCTTTCCCATGTTTCGGTGGGTGCCTTCATAAGCCACTGCGGATGGAACTCTGCACTCGAAAGCATTTCCCTCGGTGTTCCAATACTTTCATGGCCTATGTTTGGAGATCAACACTTAAATTCAAAGCTTTTTGCTGACTTGGGCGTAGGAATACAGTTCTGCCAACACACAGATGGGATTCCAGATGAGGAGAGAGTGAAGGAGGCTGTCACAATGGCTGTAACTGGGGACAAAGGAGAAGAGATGAGAGAGCGCACAGAGAAATTGAAGGAGATGGCTACAAATGCTATCAAAGAGCAAGGATCTTCAGCCGCGGATTTGACAGCTTTTGTAAGTGACATGTATAAGTTGAATTCCAGACCCACAAAACACAAGAGAGAGGCGGAACCAAGTCTCATCAATCCAAGTACTGAATAAGTCTTTATCACTTTCGCATATTGTCTATTGTTACTTAGGTTTGTATAATCTATAGTAAATATTGTAATTGTTTTTGGATTAGGCTGTATACAGGTTTTTTTCATCAATATTTTGGATCACACTTTGTGATTTATAATCATGATGATATAGATAATTCAAGGAGATAAAAAATCATATGTGCAATCATAAAAAAAATTTGCACAATTTAATTCAGAAATAATTGCAATATATTTTCTACTTTTCATATGTTAAGAAATTTATGTTCTACAATATTTTGTATCGATATATTTGATATATGATTTTACTAATTAATTTATTTTAAAGTTATATTTTTAAAATTTTAGATTGAGTTGTATTTGTATTTGTTCTTCTAAAACTTATCAAACATGATTTAACCTCTAATTTTATTAAATTTTAATTTTTTCGTTAGAACAATAATATTAGAATATGATTATCACTCATCAAGTTGAGAATCAAAGATTTTAAATTACATCTCTAAAGTTAAGTACTCAAATGACATCATTCTAATTTTGTTTTTGTAATGATATAGGGTTGATTGAATTGGGAGAATCAATTATTACTCATGCAAACCATAATAATTAGTAACATTTCAAATTTAATTAGCTTTGAACGCAATAATTTACACATTATCAACTTTGTTATTAAAAGTTCACTATAATAAATACCTATTTAACTTAGTTTTTGCTAGGTAAGTGAACAATGTTGATCCTTAGTGGCAGAGGTTGATTGTAGTTAGTGCTTATTTTGGAGTCTAAATTTTTGGAAGTGGCACATTATGCTCCAAAGAGTTTGATATGTAAATTTAAATAATGGCCATATTTGTTATTTGTCCATGTTTGAGTTTCAAATTGTTGGAAGCCTTTCCTATTAATTAAAGTAAATTATTTTGTCATATGTTTAGGGCATTTTTGTTGGTACATTTGAGTCAAATAAAGATAGGGAGGTTGTTTTTGAGGAGGGGGTTTTGTGTTGGAGAATTCTCATTCGTTATTGAATCTTAGGTATCTAACTTTCAATCTTCACTTTGTAAAGTTATTGGTGATTATAGTTTGCATCAAATTGTCAAATATATCTCAACAATTGAAGATTGATTTTTGTTTGGAATCATCAAATTATTTTGTATTTCTCATCATAGATTGGTTCTTTCCCATTCTATCTATATATGAATCTAGGTAAAAATGGATAGTTTAAAGGGTTTGGCAAGTGAAATAAGTCTCAAGGTGGAAGAGTATATTTGAAATTCAATAATAATTCTAAGAAAATTTCCCAAAACAAGATATAAAATTTTGATGAATCTTAGTCTAAGCCATAAATATATTTTTTCAATGGAGAAGAGATCACCATGCAAAATTATGAACCTCTCTAGAGCCTTCAATGGTCTTTCATCTATCCCTTCATAAAAAAGGATGAGAGCCCTTATAATTAGCATATTTTTTTTTAATAACTCCTACATCAAAGATGCTTGTAACTAAAATTTCCTGAGGGGACATAGGGACCGAGTCAACGCCTGCATTGAATACATCAATGTTGGTACTACAAACCAGTTGATGAGCGAAGATAGTCCACCAAGTTGAAATCCTCATGATTTGAGTAATGTGTGCCAAGAAAGCCTCATTCACCTTTCCATTATGGACATGAACAACCTCCCAAGAAGCTATTTCAACCACTTTTATGATAGTCACATAGGTTTCATCATTCGTAACTTTGAATAACCTATGAATTTATTTCTTACATGTCTCCATGGTGCAAACACATAAAATGCCAAATTGAGCTTTTGTAGCCATAATGCAAGGAGAGCATGATGATGACTCTACTTAAATATATTCATCTAGCGTAAAAAAAAAGAACTTGTGACTAGAAAACCTTGAAGAAGATAAAAGCCAACATGAAGAACAAAGAAATGGCAAATATGCAACAATAAACAACCACCAAAGGGGCAAGAGAAGGGCATTGGAGACGGATTGGATGGAGGAGGGTATACTGGGAAGTCCTAAGGGTAATAAGGGACATGACCATTTGTACAAGACTAACACCATGCCTTGAGGATATATCAAGAGATGAAACACAAACACACTTAGAGGGGCACCAAATTAAATTGATCTAATCTGGTCACCCTAGGACCAAAATTTAGGTGGCTAGGGTGAGAGCCCATTCATCCTTGTTGAAAATCTCCTTTAGAGCTAGCCATATAACAAGGATAACAGTCTTGATTTATTTCTTGATAAGGGAAGCATTGTATTTTGCACTAGAAGATTCACAATTAAGTTAGCTTCTTAAAACATGTGACAGATGCTAAAATCCTCCAAAATCCTTAGGCAATCCCAAATCCTATGAACTCATTGTTGGAGCTTCTAATTAACAATGTTCTTGTTTTTCAAAATATTGATACAAATATAAAATTCACCCTCTATATCAACCATAGAGGCCCCCATGTGAGAGACACATCTTGAGCCCATGAGCCAAAGCCTCAAACTTAGTGGCATTGTTGGTGCTAGTACCAATATCCCTAGACAACACCCACATAAGGGCACCTCTATCATCCCTTGGAATGTATCCATTTCTGGCTTATCCTAGATTCTATTTGGTTTCTCAATCAAAATTAAGTTTAAGTTTACTCCTTCGAAGAGCAATCCTTTTTCCCTCTTTCTCTTTCTAGAGTATTCTTTCCTAGAGGAGAAACCCTTAGGAACCTAGAGCTCTAGCTAGCTTTTCTTAAGCTCATTCACAAGAGGTGAACAGGGAACCCATCTTAGCCCCATCCTTGAAAATTAAAAGCTCATAGATGTCACTCTTAATATTTCCTAACATGAAATTAGGCCTATCTTTTGTCCCTAAAAAATTCTACTTTTTCACTCCTTCTATAAGTGCCAGACCATTAAAGTGAGGGCCACCACCTAGATTTCACCATATAGGGCCTTATGGGGAAGCACTAATCTGGAACTTTGCAATTTAAACCTAGGATATCATTTTGAAATGTGCCAAACCACAAGCATTGTTAGTGAGTCTAATCCCAATTGTAGGGGGTGAAAGGGAAATTAAGGAGAAGGTAGTTGATGGTTTCCTCACTCTGGAAACACAAGGGTCCTTGCTATGGCTAGCAATTTCAATACTTTGGAGATGGTCCTTAGCAAGGATCCACTTATAGATAGAATTCTAGAGGAAGGGTCCTACTTTAAATTAAAAAAAGTAGGCCCAATTGAAGGATGCAAGCCAGTTCTGCATTCTCTAAATCAACCTTTTGATGAAGCACCCCAATTTGATAGAATATTCACTAAATTTGGCTCCACACTAGACAATGATATTGTCTATTGTGCTCCACAAAATTATTCACTCATTCAAAGCCTAAGATAGTGCTGTATGCGGGAAAAGCAGGCCGATAGAACTCAATATGTGAAAAACGGAGCTCTATGGAGCCTTGCTCACACACACACAGGACTTCTTGGTGCAAGCTACAGAGTCATGAAGTATGGCTCAGCTTCCCAAGGATGGTTCCATGGTTCTCTATCTTGCACGGTCCCTCAAACCAATGTTTTTGCTCTCAGATCACTGAGCAAAATGGTTGAGGGATGGCAAATGCAAGAATGAGGGATGCTTTTGTGGATTGTAAGATGAGATGCATCCTATGCTATGCATGATGCTACAAATGCAATAAACTAGCTATAAGATGACAAGGTTAGTAAACAAGACTATCCTAGCATACTATATTAGTTCATGATTTAATCTAAATGATAAGGAACATACTCTAAATTAGCATATTTAGATTAATTCCTATTTAAAAGAGAAGCTAAAATGATGAGCATAAAATGAGATATGAAAGTTTGAATGGATTTTAGTATAAGTGTGATGCTAAAGACTTGGATGATGAAAATGGAGGAATGAGAGCTCTATTTATAGCAAAAATAGGGCAATGGATGGTCAGGATTGAAAGAGTTAATCAAGGGCCAAGTTTGAAAGTTGAGAATCCATGTTTACAATTGGCACCAATGAAATGCTGACAATTGTCAACATAAGGTTGGTTGAGAGGAGATGTAAGAAGCATTAAATGCTTGAGAACACCTCATGGTTACCCTAGGGGTTAAGGGTTAATGTTAAGTTAGGGTTATCCATTGGATAAAGCTTTTACCCAAAGGATAAACTCTTGTGCAAAGGTTTAAGGATAACCATGGTCAAAGCAATAAATGCTTGATGAGACCCTTGGGTTAGATGGTGGTTGAGTTTATGGAAATTCTTTAACCATGTAAGAGGGTTGAGTTAACCATTAATGGTTATGAAGACTTTGGGGATAACTTTGTAAGAGTCCTTCCAAATTTGGGGGCATTCAACAAGTTAGCTTGTTGAATGGATAAAGGCTTTAATGCAATTTGAAGACTTTACTCCAAATTTGAGAAGTGACCTCCTCAAATTTAGGGAAAAGGGATAATGGATGGGTTTGGGTTAATTAATTAGGTTTAGAAGAATCTAGAAGAGGTTAGAAAGAGGTTTAGGATGCAAGTGGGAGGTGTAGGATTTTGCAAGTGGGTGAGGGGAAATAGGTTTTAATTGAATTTAATTCAATTTGGTTGCAATTAAATAAATTAGATTTATTTAATTTAGGATAACTATTTTAATTAAATTTGAATTTAATTAAAAAGTAGACAGGGGCTTTAATTGAATAAAATGAATTTATCCTATTAAATGGTATAGTGAATTTAATTGAGTAATTTACTTAATTAAATAGAGGAATGCGGGTTATTTAATTAAATTAGATTTAATTAAATAGAGAAATGAACATAAAATATTCATTTAGGAATATGATCATTTTTATACGTCTACAAGTGCTACCTTAGCATTATCACCTATTGGGAATTGTTGTGTATCTAGCCTGACACAATCTCCTCTTGAAGCATAAGAATCAACAATTTTTAACCCCATGAAAAACTTGAGGAGTTCATTACACTTTAAAGATCAACAATTTGATTTAGGGGGAAATCCCTCCCATGAATCGCCCTAGAATTTTTCCAACTAGTTCTTTTTAATCTTATGACTTAAATGCTCTATGATTAGAAGTCTTCTCTCCCAAATAACTTCCATATTGGAAATTGTGAGGATCCTTCTTGGATCATGGAGCGGTTGGAATTTTCTTGAAGAATGTGAAGAGATTGTCATGATTTCTAATGATCAAGATTGTACCGACTTGTTTGTAATATTGATGATGAGAATTAGGTTTTTGTTGTGTTACCAACATAATTGATTTCTACTTAAGATCAACGAAGTTGTTTGTAAAGGTTGTTGGCAAGGTTGGTAGAAAACCTGTTGAGTGTGTGTAGTTGCCCAACCAGTGAATGGATCTGCACTTTGAGTGAAGGCAGATTGAAGCATAGAAGGATCCAATGAAACAAGTATAGTGCTACTCAAACAGATCAAAAAAACCTGTTGTTTTCTAACAATTACAACAGAAGTAAAATCCCTTAATTGGGTAAGCTCTAACAAGCTTGGTTACTCATTTAATCCTCTAAAAAGGTGGTCCTTTAGCCTAGATTCTTAAATCCTCCAGCGAGGTTACTCCTAACAGGGTATTGTGCTTTTAATCAAGGCATATTTGTAAATCCCTTAACTGGAATTAGTTCTTAACAAGACTTCTTGTAAAGCTTTAACAGGATTGGCTCCTAACAGAGCAAACTTTAGAAGATTTTAGATAGCTATCCTTGTGAGTCCTATCTCATCATGGGTTTTACCTATTTGGGTTTTCCACGTATAAATATTTGAGTCAAGTGGTATGCTTTTGTGGTTATGATCTTATTTGTTGATTTGGTTAATTTCTGATAAGGGATGTTATGTAGAGGCATTGAGAGATGAATTGAGTTATGATTAAACCGGTTGATGTCAAGTATTCTTATGAATATTGATCTTGACTGAGATATGTTTACATTGTTTGACTGAGTTTGAGTTTGGGAACTTTGTATCAGTTTTTCAATATACTGATTCAGCCCCCCCCCCCCAAACTTAGTATTCTACCAAATACTTATTCTTTCATCATACCATCAATTGGTATCAGAGTGACTCAGGTCCTCTTAATCTAAAGCCTAACAACTTGAGGAAAAGATCTTGTAGATCATGATGAAGAAAGAAGGTTCGAAGTTCAACAAAGATAAGTATAAAATATGGAGTGATAGAATGAAGATTTACATTAAGAGTCTTGGTAGTCAATATTGGGATCATATAGAAAATAAGTATATTGCACCTATTGGACCCCTAACTAATGATCAGAAGAAAGAACAACAAGAAAATCACCAGGCATTAGAAGCTATTATCAGTTCCTTGTCCAATGCTGAATATGTAGATGTTCATGGTCTTGAAACTGCATATGAAGTATGGAAGAAATTAGAAGAGATTTATAGTGGTGATGAACACATGTTAAGATTGCCAAAGAGGAGAGTTTAAGATGAAAATTTGATGACATGAGAATGTCTGAAGGTGAGAATATCCAGCAATATGGTCAAAGGATTAAAGAGATAGTTGGTGAGATAAAGAGTGTAGGAGGGAAAGTGGAAGATGCCACAATAATTAGTAAGGTACTGAGAACCCTGCTACTGGTCTATGCTATTTGAGTTGCAACTATTCAGGAGCTGAAATTCATTGACAAGACAAAGGTAACTCTTGACTCTATTAGTGGCAAACTTAGTACTTTTGAACTAAACGGCTATGATGGTAGTGTACAAAAATCATAATCTGCATTTAGAGCTTCTGTCTCTAACCCATCTGTGAGAAAAAGTAGAGATATCGGCCATACCAATGAATCTAGATCCAATAGAGATGCTGAAGATGAAGACAACTTAGAAGAACTTGGAGCATTGTTGGCAAAATGACTGCCTAGAGACGCTAGTAAATATAGAGGTAAGCTACCCGTAAAATATTTTGCATGCAACAAGATTGGTCATATAGCAGCAAACTACCTTAATGGTGAAAATGAATACAAGAGAGACAAATTTAAGAAATATAAGGGTAAAGGAAAGAGAGATTGTCATGTAGCTATTGACAGTGGTATTACTGATGAAGAATCTGATGATGATGCTACTGAAGATATTGTGTTTGTAGCTATTAATGAAGAAATATCATATCAGAAGGCACTAGTATCCAAAATGGATAACTCTGATGATTGGATCATTGATAGTGGTTGTTCACATCACATGACTGGTGATTGGAGCAAATTTCTTTCCCTGAAAGAATTTGATGGCAATGTTGTCAGATTTGGCAATGACTCACCCTGTATGGGTAAAGGTAAGGGAGTTATTTCTCTTAATGGGAAGAGCAGTGTTGACGATGTCTATTGGGTTGAAGGCCTAAAGCACAATCGGTTAAGTGTGGCACAAATTAATGACAGAGGATACCCATTGAAGTTTAGAAATGGAATGTACAAAATAGCAAAAAGAAAAGTTGCACTTTACAATCTACTGTTGAAGCTGAGTATGTAGCAACTTCTATGAATTGCACACAAGCTATGTGGATGAGGCACATTTTGGAAGGTTTGAAGATGGAAATATCAAAACCAATAAAGATTTTGTGTGATAATACAAGTGCATTAAACATTTCAAAAAATCTTGTTTTGCACACAAGGACTAAGCACATTGAATTGAAATATCTTTTCTTGAGGGAAAAGGTTCAAAGTAAAGATGTTATCTTGGAGCATGTTTCTACCAAGGAGAAACTTGCAAATATCTTTACCAAACCTCTGCCTAAGACCACTTTTGAGTATCTTAGAAGTCAATTGGGGGTTATCCCTCTTCATGAAGTTAGTAGAGCATGATGCTGATTGCATCAATCCCTAAATTACTTGCAAAATTTTACATGGATTGATGAAGAAGTGGATGTATTCCATAGGTGGAGCATCAACATCACAGTGAGAGTAGAATTACATGTTTTACTTTCACTTTGGCATTGCTATCAAAGGGGGAGAAGAATTATGTGATTGAGGAGAAAAATTATGTGTCTGATTAAGTGAACCGGTGATAAGCTGAAGATAGATAGAGCAAGGTGAATACTTGGTAATGTAAACCAGGATTCCTATTCACCAATCTCAGCAACAATCACAGGCATTGATATTTGTATTGCCATTAATGCTAAAGGGGGAGATTGTTGGTATTTTGCATAGAGATTGCATTAATGATATGTTGTCATTGATGTCAATTGAACCGGTAATGGTATTTATGTTATTGCTGATATTGTTGTTTTTGATATCGGCTAGTAACCGATAAAGAGAGCTTTGTGGAAGATGTTGTAAACATGTATGTTAAGTTTGTGAGTTAAATCGGTGTAAAGGTGTAACCTTTCTATGTATTGTAATCGGTAAACCCTATCAGCTGTCAAACCCTAACCGATCAAGTTTGTTGGTTTATTATTTGATAAGCGGTAATGATGGAGACATGTGTGATCATTGAATGAGGATATGTTTAAATTGTTTTGGCGTGTTTGTTATTGTCTAGGGAAGGAGAAAAGTAGATTGCATCTAATACATAGCGTGTGATGAGTTACAAAGTCCAATGAAGCGGTTGGAATTTTCTTGAAGAATGTGAAAAGATTGTCATGATTTCTAATAATCAAGATTGTACTGACTTTTTTGTAATCTTGATAATGAGAATTAAGTTTTTGCTGTGTTACCGACCTAATTGATTTCTATTTAAGATCGATGAAGTTGTTTGTAAAGGTTGTTGGCAAGGTTGGTAGAAAACCTGTTGAGTGTGTGTAGTTGCCCAACTAGTGAATGGATCTACACTTTGAGTGAAGGCAGATTGAAGCATAGAAGAATTTGATCAAGCAAGTATAGTGCTATTCAGACAGATCAAGAAAACCTGTTGTTTTCTAACAATTACAACAAAAGTAAAATCCCTTAACTGGGTAAGCTCTAACAAGCTTGGTTACTCATTAAATCCTCTAACAAGGTGGTTCATTAGCTTGGATTCTTAAATCCTCCAGCAAGGTTACTCCTAACAGGGTATTGTGCTTTTAATCAAGGCATATTTGTAAATCCCTTAACCGGAATTAGTTCTTAACAGGACTTCTTGTAAAGCTTTAACAGGATTGGCTCCTAACAAAGCAAACTTTAGAAGATTTTAGATAGCTATCCTTGTGAGTCCTATCTCATCATGGGTTTTACCTATTTGGGTTTTCCACGTATAAATATTTGAGTCAAGTGGTATTCTTTTGTGGTTATGATCTTATTTTTTGATTTGGTTAATTTCTGATAAGGGATGTTATGTAGAGGCATTGAGAGATGAATATGTTGAGTTATGATTAAACCGGTTGATGTCAAGTATTCTTCTGAATATTGATCTTGACTGAGATATTTTTACATTGTTTGACTGAGTTTGAGTTTGGGAACTTTGTATCAGTTTTTCAATATACTGATTCAGCCCCCCCCCCCACAATCTTAGTATTCTATCGAATACTTATTCTTTCATCATACCATCAATTGGTATCAGAGTGACTCAAGTCCTCTTAATCTAAAGCCTAACAACTAGAGGAAAAGATCTTGTAGATCATGATGAAGAAAGAAGGTTCGAGGTTCAACAAAGATAAGTGTAAAATATGGAGTGATAGAATGAAGATTTACATTAAGAGTCTTGGTAGTCAATATTGGGATCATATAGAAAATAAGTATATTACACCTATTGGACCCCTAACTAATGATCAGAAGAAAGAACAACAAGAAAATCACCAGGCATTAGAAGATATTATCAGTTCCCTGTCCAATGCCGAATATGTAGATGTTCATGGTCTTGAAACTGCATATGAAGTATGGAAGAAATTAGAAGAGATTTATAGTGGTGATGAACACATGTTAAGATTGCCAAAGAGGAGAGTTTAAGATGAAAATTTGATGACATGAGAATGTCTGAAGGTGAGAATATCCAACAATATGGTCAAAGGATTAAAGAGATAGTTGGTGATATAAAGAGTGTAGGAGGGAAAGTTGAAGATGCCACAATAATTAGTAAGGTATTGAGAACCCTGCTACTGGTCTATGCTATTTGAGTTGCAACTATTCAGGAGCTGAAATTCATTGACAAGACAAAGGTAACTCTTGACTCTATTAGTGGCAAACTTACTGCTTTTGAACTGAACGGCTATGATGGTAGTGTACAGAAATCATAATCTGCATTTAGAGCTTCTGTCTCTAACCCATTTGTGAGAAAAAGTAGAGATACTGGCCATACCAATGAATCTAGATCCAATAGAGATGCTGAAGATGAAGACAACTTAGAGGAACTTGAAGCATTGTTGGCAAAACGAGTGCCTAGAGACACTAGTAAATATAGAGGTAAGCTACCCGTAAAATATTTTGCATGCAACAAGATTGGTCATATAGCAGCAAACTGCCCTAATGGTGAAAATGAATACAAGAGAGACAAATTTAAGAAATATAAGGGTAAAGGAAAGAGAGATTGTCTTGTAGTTATTGACAGTGGTATTACTGATGAAGAATCTGATGATGATGCTAGTGAAGATATTGTGTTTGTAGCTATTAATGAAGAAATATCATATCAGAAGGCACTAGTATCCAAAATGGATAACTCTGATGATTGGATCATTGATAGTGGTTGTTCACATCACATGACTGGTGATTGGAGCAAATTTCTTTCCCTAAAAGAATTTGATGGCAGTGTTGTCAGATTTGGCAATGACTCACCTTGTATGGTTAAAGGTAAGGGAGTTATTTCTCTTAATGGGAAGAGCAGTGTTGATGATGTCTATTGGGTTGAAGGCCTAAAGCACAATCTGTTAAGTGTGGCACAAATTAATGACAGAGGATACCCATTGAAGTTTAGAAATGGAATGTACAAAATCTTTGACAACAAAGGTGAACTGATTACAACTGGGAAACAAACTAGAGGTAATATTTTTCATCTCAATCCTAAAGTTAGCAATTGTTTGATTGCAAAAATAGATGATAGCTAGCTTTGGCATAGGAGATTTTGTCACATAAATTTTGACAATATTGTTAAAGTAAGAAAGTCTAAGACAGTAAGAGGTCTGCCTCAACTAGACAAATCGGTTAATGCTCTTTGTAAAGAATGTCAACTAGGAAAGATGACTTCTTCAACTTTTAAGAGAAATTCCTTCTCAGTAGAGCACTTGTTAGATTTGGTTCATATAGATCTATGTGAACCAATAAGAACAAGAAGCATTCAAGGTGACAGAGACTTCATGATCTTCACTGATGGTTATTCAAGGATGATGTGGGTCACATTCTTGAAGGATAAGAATGAAGCTTTTGGTAAATTCAAGGCATTCAAAGCCTTACCTAAGAAAGAGAGTGCCAAAAAGATAAAATGTATAAGAACAAATTAAGGTGGTGAATTCACTTCTGCAGAGTTTACTAAATATTGTGATGATAATAGTATCAAGCGGCAACTTTCTGCACCAAGGACACCACAACAGAATGGTATAGCAAAGAGAAACAACTGATCAATGGTTGAAGTGGCCAGAACTATGTTGATACAAGGAGGTGTATCAAAAATATTTTGGAAAGAAGCTGTAAGTACAACTGTTTACACAATGAATCGAGTTCTGGTGAAAAGTGGTAAGGACAAGACCCCATATGAGTACTGGTATGGGAGATCACCCAATGTTAGCTATTTTAAGATATTTAGAAGCAAATTTTTTATTAAGAGAGGTGATTACATAAGCAAGTTTGAAGCTAAGAGTGATGAAGGCATATTTCTTGGCTATTCCACCAAGAATAAGGCCTATAAATGCTTCAACAACTAGACACAAAAAATTGTTGAAAGTGTTAATATTCGTGTAGATGAATGTCCTGAAATTTCAGAAGGAACCAGTTTTGAGAAGAAGGATGGAGATCCTTGCATTTTTCTTTTGGAACCTGAAACTGTTAAATCAGAAACTAGTAAAGCAAATCCTGATGTACTTGTTCAACTGGAACAAATAAATTCAGAGGAAGATGATAATGAAGAAGTTGAACCTAAAGAGAATGATCATGTTATTCCTAGGTATGTGAGACTGAATCAAAGTCCTGAATAGATAATTGGGGATAAGGATTTTGGAGTACTAACTAGAAGGAGAATAAGAGAGAACTCTTGCATGATATCCACCTTTGAACCTAGAAGTGCTAAGGAGGCATTTGGTGATGATCATTGGGTGAAAGCTATGGAGGAGGAGTTGGATCAAATTGAGAAGAACACCACTTGGACCTGAGTACCTTGACCGATAAACAAGAATGTTATAGGTACTAAATGGGTGTTCAAAAAAAAATTAAATGAAGATGGTGTTGTAGTTCTCAATAAGGCAAGATTAGTATGCAAAGGTTGTGCACAAGAAGAAGGAGAGGATTATGGAGAAACTTTTGTACCAGTAGCAAGACTGGAAGGTGTTAGAACATTGCTCACATTTGCAGCTCATAAGAAGTTCAAGGTATACCAGATGGATGTCAAGTCTGCATTCTTGAATGGGATACTAGAAGAAGAGGTTTATATAGAGCAAACTGATGGTTATGCATTGACAGATAAGGAAGACATGGTATGCAAATTGCATAAAGCCTTGTATGGATTAAAGCAGGCACTCAAAGCATGGTATGAATGACTTCATATTCATCTGATAAAGATAGGCTTTACTAAAACTAGTGATGACAACAACATTTATCTCAAGTCCGAAGGAGATGATATACTAGTCAGTGAAGTATTTGTAGATGACATTATATTTGGAGGTAATGATGACATGAGTAATTGCTTTGCAGATGAAATAAAGAGTGAATTTGAGATGTCATTAGTAGGGGAAATAAATTTTTTCATAGGCTTACAAATACAATAGACGAAGAATGGTATTTTCACTAATCAATGCAAGTATGTGAAAGATGTTTTGAAGACTTTTGGTATGAGTGATTGTAAACCAGTTGGAACCCCAATGGTTACAAGTTGTAAATTGTCAAATGAAGATGCATCTAAGTCTATAGATGAAAAGGAATACAGGTCAATGATTAGAAAATTACACTATGTTATTCACAATCGACCGGATATTGCCCATGCAATTGGTATTGTTGCTAGGTTTCAGAAGAATCCAAAGGAGGCACATCTGATGGAAACCAAGTTAATTTTAGATATCTAAAAGGTACTGTTGACTATGGGTTATGGTATCCATATGATGGAAATTTTGATTTGAAAGCATACACAGATGCTGATTGGGCAAGAAATGTTGATGACTGAAAGAGTAGTACTAGTGGAGCATTCTTTCTAGTAGGAAGGCTAGTCTCTTGGAATAGCAAAAAGAAAAGTTGCACTTTACAATCTACTGTTGAAGCTGAGTATGTAGCAACTTCTATGAATTGCACACAAGTTATGTGGATGAGGCACATTTTGGAAGGTTTGAAGATGGAAATATCAGAACCAATAAAGATTTTGTGTGATAATACAAGTGCAATAAACATTTCAAAAAATCTTGTTTTGCACACAAGGACTAAGCACATTGAATTGAAATATCACTTCTTGAGGGAAAAGGTTCAAAGTAAAGATGTTATCTTGGAGCATGTTTCAACCAAGGAGCAGCTTGCAAATATCTTTACCAAACCTCTGCCTAAGACCACTTTTGAGTATCTTAGAAGTCAATTGGGGGTTATCCCTCTTCATGAAGTTAGTAGAGCATGATGCTGATTGCATTAGTCCCTAAATTACTTGCAGAATTTTACATGGATTGATGAAGAAGTGGATGTATTCCACAGGGGGAGCATCAACATCACAGTGAGAGTAGAATTACATGTTTTACTTTCACTTTGGCATTGATATCAAAGGGGGAGGAGAATTATGTGATTGAGGAGAAAAATTATGTGTCTGATTAAGTGAACCAGCGATAAGCTGAAGATAGATAGAGCAAGGTGAATACTTGGTAATGTAAACCAAGATTCCTATTCACCAATCTCAGCAGCAATCACAGGCATTGATATTTGTATTTCCATTAATGCTAAAGGGGGAGATTGTTGGTATTTTGCATAGAGATTGCATTAATGATATGTTGTCATTGATGTCAATTGAACCGGTAATGGTATTTATGTTATTGCTGATATTGTTGTTTTTGATATCGGCTAGTAACCGATAAAGAGAGCTTTGTGGAAGATGTTGTAAACATGTATGTTAAGTTTGTGAGTTAAATCAGTGTAAAGGTGTAACCTTTCTATGTATTGTAATCGGTAAACCCTATCAGCTGTCAAACCCTAACCGATCAAGTTTGTTGGTTTATTATTTGATAAGCGGTAATGATGGAGACACGTGTGATCATTGAATGAGGATATGTTTAAATTGTTTTGGCGTGTTTGTTATTGTCTAGGGAAGGAGAAAAGTGGATTGCATCTAATACATAGCGTTTGATGAGTTACAAAGTCCAATGAAGCGGTTGGAATTTTCTTGAAGAATGTGAAAAGATTGTCATGATTTCTAATAATCAAGATTGTACTGACTTTTTTGTAATCTTGATAATGAGAATTAAGTTTTTGCTGTGTTACCGACCTAATTGATTTCTATTTAAGATCAATGAAGTTGTTTGTAAAGGTTGTTGGCAAGGTTGGTAGAAAACCTGTTGAGTGTGTGTAGTTGCCCAACTAGTGAATGGATCTGCACTTTGAGTGAAGGCAGATTGAAGCATAGAAGAATTTGATCAAGCAAGTATAGTGCTATTCAGACAGATCAAGAAAACCTGTTGTTTTCTAACAATTACAACAGAAGTAAAATCCCTTAACTGGGTAAGCTCTAACAAGCTTGGTTACTCATTAAATCCTCTAACAAGGTGGTCCATTAGCTTGGATTCTTAAATCCTCTAGCGAGGTTACTCCTAACAGTGTATTGTGCTTTTAATCAAGGCATATTTGTAAATCCCTTAACCAGGTGATTCCTAACCAGAATTAGTTCTTAACAGGACTTATTGTAAAGCTTTAATAAGCTTGGCTCCTAATCAGGTGAACTTCAGAAGAGTTCATATAGCTATCCTTGTGAGTCCCATCTCACTGTGGTTTTTACCTATTTGGGTTTTCCACGTATAAACATTTGTGTCAAGTGGTGAATGCTTTTTGTGTGTTTGATCTTATTTGTTGATTTGGTTAATTTCTGATAAGGCTTGTTATGTAGAAGCATTGAGAGATGAATATGTTGAGTTATGATTAAACCGATTGATGTCAAGTATTCTTATGAATATTGATCTTGACTGAGATATGTTTACTTTGTTTGACTGAGTTTGAGTTTGGGAACTTGTATCAGTTTTTCAATATACTGATTCAATCCCCCCCCCCCTCTCAGTATTCTACCGGATACTTATTCTTTCATCATACCATCAATATCTTGTTAACAAATATCTCAAACATTTCAGCCATAGTAATGAAAATAAATGGATGTGTAGGTTCTCTTTGTTGGAGACCATTAGAGGATTAAAATAATCTGTAAAGAGAACCATTCACAATGATAGAAAATATAGTGACACATTCAAATAACCAATCAAACAAAACTACATTGAAGCCAAATTCACTCATAAAATTTAGTTGGAATCATAAACTGACTCTATCATGGGCCTTGATAATATCTAGTTTGATCAACATGACTTTTTGTCTAGTGAAATTTATTATGTGGATGACCTCATTAGCAAGAATTATGTTTTATAAGATATTTCAACTAGGAGCTAAGCCACTTTGTTTATCTGAAATGATCAAATCCAAGATCTTCTTCATCTTGTTAGTTAAGGTCTTTGATATAACTTGTAGATGGTGTTACAAAGTGAAATCAATGCATAGTCAGAATAAGAAAGATATTTATTTTTTTGGAACTAGAACCATGACCATGTTGTTAATATCCTTCATAAACCTTCCTTTGGATTTAGAGTCCCCCACCAAATCCTAAACATCCTTGCTTAGGAAGTGTCAACATTTATGATAGAATCTCAGGAGGAACCCTTTGAGCCCTAGAGCTTTATTAGGATGGAGTTGGAATGTAGTTGTTTTAATCTCTTATTCTATGGATGATTTAGTCAACATGGAATTGTCGCCATCCAAAACCAGATTAGGGATGTTTTCTTTAAGAAAGGGCCATTAACTATCTAGTCAACACTCGCATTTGGAACCAATCGAGATTGAAAGAAGCATCTTGCTTCCTATTAAATAGCTTGTCATGTGTTGATCACTCTATCATCTACACATTGAGTTCGTAATTGATAATATTATGTGCACAAATGGCTTTGGACAAGCAATTAATTTTTTTTTTAATACCCCTAGTGTTAAGCCAAGCTTTTGATGGCTTAGATTTATTGAAGAGTTTCTTTCTTGCTAAGATTTCCTTGTGGTCTTTTTGGAGAGATATCTTAACCTCAAATTCTTCTCTGAAAATTTTCACCTGGATAATTTTTTCATTCAGCTTAGACAATTCAAATGCAATCCTCTCCTTTTCCTTGAGGAAATTCTTAAAATAGAGCATGTTTCATTCCATGAGCTTGACTTTAATGAGTTGAAGCTTCTTGCAAAATATGAAACTTATGGTGCCTCTATAGGTTGGTAGAATTGCCCACCACTAGTCCAATAGGCTCAAAACATTTTCATTGCTAAACCACATGTTTTAAATTTGAATTAACGTTTAGATGGCATAGAGCCCAAACCAATTTCGAGCACGATGGGAAATTGGTCTTAAATAGCTCTAGGGAGGATCCTTGATTCCAATTTATCAGAGGAGCTCAACCAATCATGGTAAAGAAAGAAGCGATCAAGGTGCTCTACTATATTGGTGAATCTCACTCTATGATTGGTCCACGTCTGGTTACCATTTTTGGGAGGAAGGTTGCAAATCCCAACATTATCCAAAATATTTCTAAAGTCCAACATTTTCAAACACTCAATTTTTAGCCCACCACTTTTTTCACTACTCAAGGTGGAGAATTGTAGTGAAATCACCTTCTAGCACAAATCTATTATACCATAATGCATGAACCTTAGATGGAATAAGTGTCCTCAAATATCCCTTTTCCTAAATTTTGATAGGCCTATAGATATCAAAGAGACGGAGAAAAAAGTTTGAATGAATAAGACTTACCTGACATCAAATTTGATTCTGCTTAGAATCAAGCTCCTTGATGTTGATCTATTTTCCTCCAATATCACGACTTGCGAGTCCGGTGTGGCCGTCGGTCTATTTTCGCTGGAATTATTGTTCTTATCACTGACAGTAACTTCGTCATGCGTGACGAAAGGACAACACAAGCCAGAATTGAAAAGTTTCACGACAGTTGCCCGAAGCTTATCATCTGGCGAAGTCGGACAACACACCACTAAATTCTTTACTTTTATTTTATATAACAATCCGAGAGGATGAACGCATTTCATTTCAGGAGCTTGTTTCGGTAAGCCAAGATGAGTGGGTTGCAGAAGCCTCACGTTGTGATGGTGCCAATCCCAGCGCTGGGTCACCTCATTCCTTTTCTCGACCTCGCAAAGCTCCTCGCTTCCAACGGCCTCGCCATCAGTTATGTCACAACACCTGCTAATGTCGCCCTGCTGCGGGACTACCTTGATATCCAGGCTCTGAACGATATTCAGCTTGACCTGGTTGCCCTTCCCACGCCCGCCGTGGAAGGCTTACAAGGACGAGAAAGGTATGACCTCTTTCCATTGGAGTCGAGGAGTCTTATCGTAGAAATGGTGGAAAAACTTCAACAGCCATTCAACAATTGGATGGAGGAGCAATTCCACCAACAAAAAGTAACACCTCCTGTGTGTATTGTGCGTGATTTAATTATAGCATGGGCTGAAGACACGGCCCAAAAATTCAACGTTTCCAGTGTTCTGTTCAGTACCTGTGGCGCCTTTGCAGTAAGTCTGCTGCATTCCATTTCCTGTTCAATATTGCAGAACGCGTTGGAGAAAGACGGAGAGGACAGTCTGGAAGTGAGCTTCAATCTGCCTCGTCCTGTCAAATTGTCTAAGCATGAGGTATCCCCAGTTTTCCTCAATCCAGACCTTTCAAACCCCCATCAGCGTTTTATTTGTCAACGTTTCCAGGAGATGGGCAAAGGATCGGGAATACTGATCAATACGTTCCACGAGATCGAGACTTTCTATGTCCAGCACCTGAAAAATTTAACCGCTAAGCCAGTTTGGGCCATAGGCCCTGTGTATCAACAAAATTTATCTGGTGGATCAGGCAATGTTAACGGCAGAGGGAAAATGGTGAGCATCGATGGACAAGAGCTGGTTTGCTGGCTGGATTCGCATAGCCCTCGTTCCGTTGTGTACGTTTCGTTTGGAAGCCACACCATTTTATCAGAAGAGCAAACACATGCCTTGGCCAGAGGTCTGGAAGCCAGCGAACAACCATTTGTGTGGGTTATCAAAATGGAACCAGCATCTTCAGAGTCAAACACTGACCTCAATAGCACATATCTGCCAGAGGGTTTTCTGGAGCGAACAAAAGAGAGAGGGTTAATCATACGCGGTTGGGCGCCTCAGCTTGTAATTCTTTCTCATATATCGGTGGGTGCCTTCATAAGCCACTGCGGATGGAACTCTGTGCTCGAAAGTGTTTGTCTTGGTGTTCCAATACTCGCATGGTCCATGGTTGGAGATCAGCACTTCAATTCAAAGCTTTTTGCAGAATTAGGCGTAGGAATACAGTTATGCGAACACGCAGATGGGATTCCTAACGAGGAAAGAGTAAAGGAGGCAGTCATAATGGCTCTGACAGGAGACAAAGGAGAAGAGATGAGAGAGCGCGCAGAGAAATTGAAGGAGACGGCTACAAATGCCATCGAACAGAAGGGATCTTCAGCCATAGATTTGAGAGCGTTTGTAACTGATATGTATAAGCTGAACACCAGATCGACAGAACACAGAGAGAAGCAGAACCGAATCTCATGAATCCAAGTACTAAATAAGGCTTCTGTATTGTGGTCCCAAAACTTTTGGTCTGCTGTTACTTTTTCAGTTGGCTTTTAACTTCATTTCTATTTTTCCTGTGTAGATATATTATTGTGTGTGGATATATTTGATTACCAAATTTTAATGTTTTAATTTAGTTTGTTTTGTTAAAAAATCATCAACACATGATTTAATCTTTAGGCTTATTTTATTCTATATTTTGATGACGACCAGATCTAGATGCTTGTGGGGGCTTGTTCGTTGGCCTCTGCTACCGTTTGTCTCCAGTGGGTTGGGCCGTTTCTGGGCCTATTGGTCTCCGAATGGTTGGAGAGGGATTGCATGGATTTCCCTCCCTTCTCTTTTGTTTCTGCGGGTGGAGATTTTCTGGACCGTGCTTGGACTACGGGTATGGGTGAGAGCTTGTTTGGGCTCTTTCCGTTGTTGATACTAGCGTTGCATATGTGGATTGTGGTGGTGTTGGTGGGGGTGTGGGTTTGTTGTCCTGTGTTCAATGTGTTGAGCTTGGCATGAAGGCTACTGTTCGTGCTTCCCTTAACCCGTATTCTGTTGTTGTTTTGGGTGCTTTGCTTGGTGTCTTCGGTGCACTGGTGATGTTTGGTGGGTGATTTTGGAAGAAAGGGGGGTGTGTGGAGGGTGCTTCGGTTGGAGACTTCCTCGGGGTTTGACTTGGCTCTTTGCTTCAGGTGGTTTTTCTCCGCCCTTATGGTGTCTTCTTTCCTGGATTCTTGTGGACTGTGCAGTGCCTGATGATGTTCCTCTGTTGTTGTTAGGGTGTCTTGTGGCTTTCTGCACCAGTCTTGGTCCTGACGGATTCTTCGGCCTGGTTACATTGCGACCGTCGAAGAATCTTTTAAGTTTTACAATTGCAATTGAATACTCTTATAATCAGCGAAACAAATATCTTGTACCTCCTGATTGATCTTTCATGTGGTAAATTGATTTAAATATCATTTATTTTATGATATACTAATAGAATAACGACAATTATCTATAAATTGATTTAAATATATTCTTACTGACGCATCAGCAGTTTGAAATTCCAGGCTTGCATGCCACTTTCAGTCCTATCGAAATAGACTGTTTTCAACAACTTTCCAATGCATCGAGGAAACCATGTTGAATCTCAAGTGCACGATAAGCCATGCAATACCGACTGTTTTGTCCCACAGCACGACTTGAAACTCAGGTCTCACCGTCGGTCAATTTTCACTTTAATTATTGCCTCACTACTAACAATAGCTTCGTCATGCGTGACGGAAGGAGAAGAAAAATCCTACACGCGTGGTGCCAAAATTGTGAAGTCTCACCAAATTTGCCCGATGCTTATCTTAACAAGAGCTGCAAGCAGCGTAGTTCCTGCCGGGAGTCTTTGCTTGGGTTTGGGCATTTAGTTTTGTGTTGCATGTATTAATGGAAGACTTATAAAGTAGATAGATGTTAGATGTTAGATGTTAGATGTGTGGTGGTACAAAATAAAGTGACAGAATTAAAGAACAAAACCAAACAATCAAAAGAAATGATTGATTGCATGCTTAGACAGAACCCTGAACTTGTCGTTAACATTGTTTATCAATTAACTGTATACAAAACTAGTACAGTGGTAATGAGTTGTTTAATTTCATTTGCCTTTCCTCATTCAATTTTGTAGACTTTTTTGGTTGTTCAGAACTTTTCTTTAGGCTTTCTGATTGTGTTTTTGTGACTGTTTGGAGTTTCTGCATTCAAAGACCTGCAAAATGCAACCGAAAATGTATCATTATTATGTATAATACCAATTAAGCAAAATGTGGAAGCACAGACAATAACCACAAAGTAATATTAACATTATATGTCAAATGAGCATGAGGCCATTAT